>NC_056748.1:228667927-228777927 GCF_019279795.1 Protopterus annectens
ATGACAAGGATAAAGGCCAGTGCAAAAGCTGGTTTCTCCTTGGAAAGCAGCAAAACCCACTGTCATGACAAGATGCAGACACAAATACACACACACAACCACACTCAGACATTTGCTGACACACACACTCAGGCATTTGCTGAAACACACACACACACACACACACACACACACACACACACACACACTTGCCAGTGGTGGGATCAGAATGCCTGCCTATCTACAGATCACTATTACAGTACTACACAGTTACGAGATGCGCCACAGAGATTACACATTTCAAGGCAGTCAGAATGCCCTTCTAAGATTGAGGACAACAACAGAGATACTGACAGTTAAGATGTACATAGCTGTAAACCTGTGTGCTTAAAGTAGGAGTCCATTAAAACCTGTATGCACAAACATGACACATCATCTGCAGGTAAGACATAGGTAGGCCTGAGAGGTATAGTTGTAGCACAACAAACCCTGAACTGCAGTATGCCCATCTGTGGAATGGACAACTACTATCACTATACAAGGTTACAGTGGTCATGCTCATACACATAGAATCACAGGACTTGTTTGGATGCATTGACTCCAATTACACAAGGTGACAGTGGGCATGCACATACACTTAGTAGCACAGGGCCATTTGGGATGCACTATGACTACAACTACACAAGGTTATACTGGGCATGCTCATACACTTAGAAACAAAGGGCTTGTTTGGATGCACTGACTCAAATTACACAAGGTGGCAGTGGGTACGCTCATACACTCAGTAGCACAGGGCTGTTTGGGATGCACTCCAATTCTAACCACAGAAGGCCACAGTGTGCATGCGCATACACTTACATGTACAGAACATGCTGTGAATGGACTCCTATTGTAAACACACAGGTTTCCAGTTATGTATGTTTTAACTGTCAGTGTGTGTGTGTGTGTATATATATATATATATATATATATATATATATACATATATATATATATATATATATATATATATATATATATATATATATATATATATACATATACATATATATATATATATATATATATATATATATATATATATATATCATACAGGTTTACTACCAGATGCCTGTATGTGGCCCGCAAATTATATATCTGTGTCTGTGCTGTGTGATACACATGCATACATGTACATTATGTACTGACATATATATGTAAAGTATACACAATCATGCATGTGTGGAAGTGACAGACAGTAGGTTAACTGGGACACACAGGTGAATGCTAACTACAGCATGTGTCGCACACATTGCTGCCCTGAAAGGCATACATTGATAGCAGATTGTGGACAGTGGCATTATACTTGGAACAGTGGCATGTGCAAGCATAATATGTGAGCCCCATTGTCTAATGGTACTGACGTGCAGGTCTCAAGATGATCTCTCCCAGCTGAGTTAGTAGTTGTCATTATTAGCCGGACCACTACACTAAGTATATCTGACATTGGTCATATACACAACGTCTGCTGTTGTTCATCACCGTAGATGTAGCATATGATACCACGCACATTACTGCCACTCACAATGATGTCATGGTACAAAGTGGCAACTGCTTGACCAAAACAATGAGCCAATGTCCTGCTGTAATTATGAGGTTGTCCAGTGTCTGTCATTCCGGGATGTCATGACTGAAAGATGAGCCTTTGTCACAAAGCACATGCATCCATGATTCAAGAGAGTGTGGATAATACCTAGGTCGCATTCACCCATATAGTGGCATTCCAAAGTAAAAGTCCTAAACACAGAGGTAATACCCTGACATCTACAAGACAATTGCATTGGATGCTTATGCCAACCAGTGCTAGATGTGTGGCTTTTATAATCCATTTGCTCAGTGTGGACCCTACAATGGGGAATACTGACATCTGTGCAGTGAGGAACACCTAGCTGAAGGCTTCGTAGTGCACAATTGCACTACCACCATATAACTCAGATACAGACACGTGGGCCATAACACTGGTATGGACCATTCCAGGTGGTGGTATCCACATATTCATAAAGGCTACTCACAAGTAAAGACCACTACTCTGACATAAGTCATCACAGATGAGTCAGGTACAGGTGACAGCGGCAAAAGCTGCATTCTAGGGTGTATCCTCATACATCCACCACCATGTCCTCAGACTACCAACACACATCCATAAATGTGGTATGACATAGTATGGTAGAACACCAAATAACCTTCGAATGGTGGATTGTACCTAGCCCTACATCAACTGTGCAAAGTACCCATGTACTGACACAGTTGCATAATGTGTTATGCAATGCAATTATACCACTGTTTGTTACTAGGTCAGTTGTACACATACCAGGGTCCCTGGGATGTTGTCAGCATTAACACAGTCAACTGTTGCTGTACACCAGTAAACAACACCCACATGGTTGGATATGACCTAAATGTACCTGCCCTGGATATGTACATCCCACACTCATACAACATAAATGAAAATACCATAGCTGTTGTTGTCCTTTCTACATACAGGTGGCCACATTCATTACACACATGCACCTGGCAGATACGTCCATGGCAGCTGAATGCTAACAGTACATAAGGTTTGATATCTATGTTGGCAGAGGTAATATTCCCTCTCTACTGGTCACCCATGACACCTATCATATCATACAACAACCCATGTGGCATGTATGCCATTAGACATGTCCACCTAATGCAATGCCTACAAACATACCCAAATAACAGGATCATAGGACCTACACACATGGCCTGTACTGACAGACTCAGGGAAATACAGCTATGCTCTGTATGTCCCTGAGTAGTTACAGGTGATATATCCATGACATGTACAGCCATGTGTGCCCACAGCTCCTACATATACCCCATGTCAACAATTGCAAGCCATGAATGCTGTGTGCTGTCTGGACATTAACCTTACTACCACAATAGCCAGAACATGCTGGGGTGAACTGTTTACAAACCACAGACCTCGTACATGCTTGAATGAGTGTAATGCCTAGCTCAAACAGAGCACATTGCTGGCACTCTTCCAGTAATCATGTGGTGTGTGTGGCATATATGAAGTGCTCACTGTTGACCATTACAGTGCCCTGGCTTCACTGTGGAACTGTCAAGTAACAGTTTGTGGATTCATGAATATTGCTGTGCTTGTGTCTTGCTGATATGTGCTGTTGACATGAATGTACACTTGGCTACTCAGTGAAGGTGGTTGTTTGTCCTACCAGTACATGAATACACCATCCATTATGGTGTAATACTCGGCTAGGTTTCACACATGGTGTGGGGTAGGTGTGGAATGTATCCTCTTGACCTGCTAGTCCACTTACTGATGGAGACTGCATATGTGTACATGTATTGATGTGTGTTTAGATTCCATGCATGTGCAGTGTCTGATGTTTGAAGGTGACTGTTGTCTTAGTACATCATGCTGTTGAAATGCAGTCTCAACATTGCCAACTGTATATGGTGATATGCTCAAAGTACAGTAAGCTGTATTTTAGGTATGGACATGACTACTAAGTGGTGGGGCTACTTTGCAGATGAATGATTACTGAGGACAGCTCACAAATGTGTTACAACCATTCCTACAATAACCTGTGTAACTGCTAAGCTATGATTCTGTTAATTGAAGTGGAAGACACACAACGTAGAATGCAGTAAAGGTGACACTGAAGGCAAACCTCTTGACACCTGTAACAGTAACACCTCCCCTGTGCATATATTGTGCATATATCAGCACAGTTGGCAAAGGAAAGAGTCAGTATGCTTTGTAGCACATGCAATAGTGCTGTAACTTTGTAATACCTATCATGAGATAGGCAGGTGTTTGATTCACAGTACTGGCACGTGTGGGTGTGTGTGTGTCCATATATGTCACGTATGGTGGGGAATACATCCCAAATGTTTTTCACTCTCCTGAACACTGTGGTAAACATCAGTACAGAGTGAAGTGTAGAAAGAAAGGCATAGGCAGGTGGTTGAATCTCACATATGTCAGGTGTCTGTATGTGTGTGACATAGGTGTATATCTTTCTGAATGCCACAGTGCATGTGTGTGTGTATGTATGGCTGACCGGTCCCTGGAGTGAGGCTGCATTTTACCATAGTGAAATGTTAAAGCCCCCTCCCCCCACCCACTCAATGCAATCCTGTTGATGTCATAAATGTTAGAAGGGCATTCTAACCACCTGTAAACATGTACACCCTGGGGTGAGGCTTGTTGTTACATAGCCAACTGATGAACCCCCCCTCCCATATTCACTCACTGCAATCTAGTATCCCTGTTGATGTCCTCGATCATAGGCCATTCCGACTACCTGTACATGTGTAATCTCTGTAGTGCATCTTGTAATTGCGTAGTACTATAATGATGATTTGCGCATAGGTAGGGGCTCTCATCCCAACACTGGCAACTGCGTGTGTGTGTCAGAGTGTGTGTTATTGTCTGTGAATCCCTGAGTGTGTGGGTGTGTTACTGTGTCTGTGAATCCCTGAGTGTGTGGGTGTGTTACTGTATCTGTGAATCCCTGAGTGTGTGGGTGTGTCTGTGTCTGCATCCTGCCATGAGAGCAGGTATTACTGCTTCCCAATGAGAAGCCACTTTTTCTACTGGACTTTACCCTTGTCACTTGCTATACCACTCTTTTACCTCCTCCCTGCTCCAGGTGACTATACCTGTGATGTCACCCACTATGGATGTGACGGATCTGAACACAGTAGCTTACTACACAGCTATTATGCTCTTGGATCATGAGATCAGTAAACATAATTGAAACTTGGGAGATTAACATTGTGATGTGGAAGTTACAAAGTGCATGCAGGTATTGTCATACAGACTTGTGAGTAGCCAACATTTACATATGAGACACTAACCACAAACACTGACATGCCCCAGCACATGCAATTACACCTGAAAGAGGAAGGCAGAACATCAAGATCAACATGCAGTTACTGTTACACATGATACATACTGTCAAATGTACCAAATGCATTCTAAAACTGTAATACATGGTATGTCTGTTGCCTGTCAAACACTACTCAACAATATTAATCTACAATTGTCTTCCTAGTATATTCACCCTGTGCATCAGACCATATGAGCATGTCCCTGCACCGATGGTGTAGATGACAGGGATGTGGCACAGGCATCATCATATGCACAGGGTGATAATGTTTGCCAGAGGCCTAGGCTGCACCATTGCATGACATCATGTGTGTGGGTTAGGGCCTTTGATATCATTGGGTGTGTGTGGATGTTATGCATGTATGTGTTGAGGTGCCCTTCATTTGTTTCTGGTGTGTGTGTGTGTGTGTGTGTGTGTGTGTGTGTGTGTGTGTGTGTGTGTGTGTGTGTGTGTGTATGTATGCACACAGGTCTGGCATGTGGCTGGCCTACACTGGAGTATTATTGACAGCTGCAGACTGTACAGGGAAGGTTTCGCAGTTCATGGTGTCTGGCCATGGCCACGTGACCTGCACCTGCCAGGGGTTGCATGGGCACTACTAGGCAGAAGTCCAGATTGGGTACTGCCTGATGACACATGTCCACTGGAACCATGTCCCTGTTGGAACCATACAGGACCATGTGCACATGGCCTGCTGTGCCCTGGTGTGGACAGCACAGCACCAGCTTCACTGCTGCTGCTACCACCACTATGGAAGCGGGCATGTGAAGTAGCATGTTCACGTAGACCTTCAACAGGTGATGTAGCTGGCCTACGTCCATGTGCCTGATGCCTCATTTCCACCAGATGTTCCAGCACAGACATTCAACGCTCGAGGATTGACATGCCACGGTCAAGGACTCCCACCATGTCACCCAATCATCTATGGAAAACATCTGTAAGATGATGGTGAGCATTTGCAATTGCCTGGATGTTGTCAGTTAAAGAATGGACAGCAGCCCTCTGAAGCCTCGGACCTTCTCTGTTGTGCCATTCAGCATGTGCCTGTGCCTCCATTACAGCCTGAAACATGCGTCTGGTGATACCAGCTGAAGTGCTTTGTCTTGCAAGGGGCATGTTGGCCAGTGGTCCTCCTACGAGCAGCACTGGGCACATGCCTGTGTGGGGCATCACCAGTCAGTTGGCTGGGATCATGGTGTGCAGGCACTCCTTCCATAGTCTCCACACTTCCCTGTTCCATGATACCATCCACCAACTGTCCTTCCTCTATGGCCACTGGTGATGGGGTATGTGTAGGCAGGAGAACTGTGTGCGGAATGAGGAGGATACAGGTGGAATGGCAACCAATGACACAGATTCAGCCCCCTGACAACCCTGCCTGTGCCTCAGTCATACTTTCATCATCACTGCTAGAGTCTGTGGGGACACTAACATCAGGTGGACCGGAGGAGGGCAACGTACCTACATCAACACCTGTGAGGGGCAGACAAGAACTGTTCATTACAAGTTATACAGCACAACACACACACAACAGAGACACACACACACACACACACACACACAAAAGACACACACACACACACACAACACACACAAACACACATACACGCAAAACAGACACACACACAACAGACAACACACACACACACACACACACACACACACACACACACATCAGACACACACAAAACAGACAGACACACACAACAGACACACAGACAGACACACACACAGGCTGACACATATGCTATGGCACACAACAGCATGCAACATGTATGTGATATGGCAGATGGCATTAAGCTTAGACAATTATAGTGGTAGTTATCATACAGCCCCGAGTTGCACACAGCAGCATGCAAGTGTTATAGCAGAAGACATACACCTTACACAATTATAGTAGTAGTTAGCATACATCCCTGTGTTGCACCATTTGTGTTAGTAGGTTATGCCCCACACCTGCAACACAATGCATGCACTATACACCGTTGCACAGCACTGCCATGTTTTGTGCAACATACCCCACATGTTAACAGACCATCACTGACCTTTGTACATCTGCCACTGATGCTTTGTGTTGGCCACTGCCCCTATGTGTGAGGAGGAGATGTGCAGAAGGGTATGTTGAGTGAATACTATGTTTGCCTGAGCCCTAGCTTGCATATCTCCCCCAAAGCTGTGCATGCCTGTTCAACATTATTCTGCCTACCCCTGAGCTGAGTCTATAGACAATGTGCATGTGGCTGTACACACATGTTTGATATGGCTGTCCCTACTTTGCAATGGTGCCACAGACCAGCACAGGTTAACAGTACACCAGCCTGATATGTGGCATATGACCTTGCCAATCACATGTAGTACGACATGTCTCCTGCTGACATGTTGAATGACATGCATACATGTGTGACAATGGTGTCCTTTCAAATATACAGTAAGGTAATGGTGTCCCAATGCAGGGACGTGTTATACTAACATGGACCTTCAGCTGATGCAATGTCAGTCCACACTACAAATATGCAGTGACATACTGCACATTGAGCTGATGTGCATAGCATTGCAGGGCATCATGTGGCTTTACTATTACTATACAGTGTGAGTTACAGACACAGTTCATAGCCATGACTGTGTTCAGATACAATACATATCTAATGTGAAATGTGACCCACATCACTGAGGTGTATACACACTAAACCCTAATGTGGAATGTGTGACACAGGTCACTGTAGGGTATACAGATGACACCCCTGCACATCTGCAGCCATATTACTGATGCCTGTCAACTATACCCAGACATGGCTAACTTAGCAGTACTCCATATCCTACATGCCATCTATGTACCTCACACACATGAGGGGCAAGCATGACAGTGATGTCTGACACCAGCAAGATGAATGAACTATATATGTGGCCTGAAGTGGTTGTATGTGTATGCTGTGCAACACATGTATGTATTTGGATACTGTATAGCTGAATGCTTTCATGTCGTGACATACTCAGGATGTTCAAGACATGTTATGTGGTGGTTTTGTCATGCCTACACAAGCTGTGCACAGGCCTGTATAATGTTTAGTGATTCACATCTGCTATATCACCATTACACAAAGGTCATAGTTGTATTGTGTCAAGCCAATGTACTACAGGGTGTATACACATGTACATCACTTCTACTGTGTGTGTTGCTTCATGTCTCTGGCCATCCTCCATGACCATGTGTACACATGTTTTGTCCAATGGTTGTGATGGGCATCTATTTCACATGTCAGTGTTATCCCATATGACATACACACATAGATTTCATATGCTCCACTGAGGACAGGGTTATGCAGACAAAGGGTGGTATGTTTGGGATGTGAGATATCATGTTTTGCAGGATAGTTGAGCAGTGTTGCAGTCAGCCCACTACATGTCATGGACATGTCAGATAGCACATGACATTGTGTGACATTCATAGCGAGGGTATAATCCACAAGGGTGAATCCTGTGGGCTGATCACACTCCAGCTCCATAACATTTAGAGTGTGTGCACACATATGCTCTCTGTATAGTACTGTTTGTATTCCCCACATGTGTAATGCTGATCTGTAGTACATGTCCCTACAGCGAACCACACCTCCACCATTGTATTCACAGCTGTCCACACATTTGGCAATGACAGTTTGTGAGGTTTAGTGCAGGTGTTTCATATAGTCTTCAATTATTCCACATGGGTATTCCACTGTGATGCATTGCAGGTCTGACCAGTGTATATTAACATGACCACCATACATTATGTGTACGTGTGTTAAATGGCCACATGGCAGATAGCATGCAATTAATATGATCTGTGCATTATCAAGCCTGGTAAATACTAACAATCTCACCTGCAACAGACTGCTGTCATTGCGAAATGCCAGAGGTACCTAAATAGGAGTGTTACAGCAGTAAGATCATTATCCACAAACAGGGTGCAATGTTCATGTTAGCACATATGCCAGTATAATAGACTATACTATGGAGTATGCACATCTGTGCATACATAGAGTGGCAGACTATAGTATGTGGCATGTGTGCATACATGCCTTGCATATGATGTTACATTACATATTGTACAGTAACACATGTAACTATATGAAATATAGTTGTGTTATATGTGCAGTAGTGACTTACCAGGCAACTCCAGGCTCGATGGTTGAGAGACACCCACCTCCACAATACCAGCTAAAGCTTGGGGATGGAGGTCTGCAGGTGTCCAGGTTGGCCAGTAGCTCCTTGGTACATGTGAGTGGGGGCTGGGTGAGTGGCCCCCCACCTGTTGCACCTTGTTCCCTGGCCACTGCATTAACACAGTGTTTCGCCCATCTTATGACACCGGTGCAGTGTCGGTGCATCTGCTGATAGGTGCAATTATGGCCGTCAACATCATTCACCCTCCTGCGGAGTTCCTCTCACTGGGCATCTCTCTGCTGTGCATCCTGTGGCACATGGCTGAAGAGTGTTACATGGTTGTCGAGGAGGTATGGGATGAGGACCTCATCCTCCAAGTGGGTGTATGGTGGTAGCCTAGCACGCGGCATACCTGGAAGACATAATGATGGAGACAGGTCACAGTAACTCACAGAGAAGTACAAAAGTACAGCTGAACATACATGTGTATCACATTTACTAAGATTACAAATATGTCTTTGCAAATCTACATGACACTAACACCACTGACATGTTTAACTCACACACATTTGACACTTACTGGTGATTTGATGTCATCACCATATATGTGTGTGTGTGTCAAGTGATGACATTCCACATACTCCATGTGGATGTTGTCTTGATGTGGGCATGTCTGTTTGCCTGTACTGTGTCATTACCTATCAACACATGCCTGGATGTGTTCACATTAATGCAATAGACCTTAATGCTGTGTATATGTCACATATATAGTCATGCACAGCCTTAAGGGACGTGACCTGTGACCCTGCAGACTTGCTCACAGAAAGTTTTACATGTATGTGTTTTGCCATATCCATCTACATGGCACTGTACAGCTGTTTAGCATCCTGCCATGTATTACCTGTGTTGCACATGTGAAACATATGGGACAAAGGCTAGCCTAATGGTATTTGCAGGGTTGGATATCAACTATAGCATTTTGATCATAGTGAACTAGTAGGCTATATGCCTTGGGCCATTTATGAGCCTATGCTGAAAGGTTACCTAGCTGTAGCCAACAGACAGGCAAGTTTCAGTGGCCGGTTCAAGCAGTGCCACAGTACTGATCCAGAGTGTTACTGATATATTTGCCATGCGGTCATCACACCATGTCACAAAGAGGGGCAATGTGCAGCTTTGCTGGACAGGGATGCATAGTATGGCAGGAATATGTAAAGTGTATGGGACAGAGATCTGTCAGGCATGTTGTGATCCTTGTACTAGAAAGGTGGATGTCCATGAAGTATGTATTTATTTGAAATCAGGATGTGTAAGTGTAGCATGTCCAACATCTCTGGGTTGGACATGGATTTATTCAGGGTAGCCATCTTGCTACATAGTGGAGCTAGGGATTGGGAAGGGCAGTGTAGACCATCTGAACATGGCCAATAACCCTTAAAGGAAATATGTGATCTATTATGAGTCACTTGTGTGTTGAGTATGGCTGAACAATGATCTCTATATTCAAGGATGGCACCCTGTCATGATTAGGGGTGCCACATATGACTACCTGACTGGTGTGGTGAAGTAACTATCAAAGGAAAGACTACTGTCCAGCTGCATCCCATACACACACAGTTTCCATTATGTTGACCACTGCCTAGGTGGTAGTTCATGGGTACAGGGTTTTTAGCTGTCAGATTGTGGCCATACATCACACACCACACATCTGGCCCACACAGGCCCTTCTGAGTCAACTATTGCTCCTAGTTCATAGTTATTTGCAAACATCAATAGGCAGATGCCTTCTGTGTTAGTCTGTGTGGTATAGATAACAAAGTGGGGAGAGTACCAGGAATTAACCCTGTATTACTGTAGCTGGCACTGGTTTGATGTGCATGTATTACTCTGACACCTCTTGCAGTGTTGGTTCTGCCAGCAGTCCAGTTGCCAACCACTCCTGTGACATAGGAATATACACCTAGTTTACTGAGTGTAGCTGTAACACAGTATGGGTGATGGTGTCCTAAGACCTGGCAAGGTCATGATATGCTGTGTGAAACAACTTTACTGTCATCTACATCTGTACTGACTACATCAAATAAGTTGATCTCAGTTCATGGCCTTACAGACCAGACTCAGCAGGGTATTAGTGTACTATTTCCAATTATCAGTGGTGTCTCCCCCTTTGTGGGGTGTAATAACTGTTGTTGTGCACCATTCAGTGTGTACACAGCCTGACATGAACCCATGATTGAACATGATGTGCATGTGGAGAGAAAATTGTTCTGACATTTGTGTAGGATACACCCTGGGATGTTGACAGGTCCCATGAAAGTTGTTTTGTATGGCTTTAGAGAGTGCAGCTTGTACCTGCATAATTGTTATTACAGGGGCTCTGTAGTATACATGGATATATATATATATATATATGTATATATTTATATATATATGTATATATATATATGTATATATATATATATATATATATGTATATATATATATATATATATATATATATATATATATATATATATGTGTGTGTGTGTGTGTGTGTGTGTGTGTACCTGTTGGGGGGGGGAGGTGGGAGTGGGTTTAGGTTCTCCAAGACCCTATCTGAATGAACAGGTGCTACATATGTAGGTGCAGTACTTCCCATGCCATAGTGCTGTGAAGTAAGGCAGGTCTTGTTGTTGCCATTATGATTCATGACACAGCTATAGAATGCTCTGTGGTTGGCCTCATAATATGTGGCTGATTAGTTTCACAGTAGCTTTGTGTGGTTTTATATGGTGTATCTGCATCTTACTGAGGCTGACCAGGGATCACCTCCACTCATGTGTGTTCCCTCTTGCAACAGTTACTACCTTCTGTGGTACAGTTTAAGGCAGGGTACCAACAGTTTGCCTTCTTGTTTGTGTTTGGTTGAATCTTGGTTCTGTTTCAATGGCACAATCACTGCACTTATGTGAGTGCTTAAAGTTCATTTGTATAGGATTCAGCAGTTGCACATGCATTGTCCATCTGCATGGGTGCCATGACAGTCACCACTTCTCTCTTAAGAAGCATAACATTGGCTTTGGGGACTGACTGTGTGTAGCATACTGTTAGCCTTGTTTGTGTGACTATGGTGATCCTGGTCATTGGGGTTGATGAAATCCAACATGCATTGAGAGCAGGGGGTGGTACATGTGGAGTCTTCCCAGTTCATAATGGAATAGTTGAGAGTAGCCATTATTATGGTTTTCTGTGTCGCACCTATTATTCCCCATTACAGCACAATATGGCAGTTGGGAATTCTGAACCAGGGTGGGTGATCTGTTGCAAGGTGCAATTTGGATTCCACTTTGGTACAACGGTAGTTGCTCAGCATAATGCATCTGAAGTTATGCAAGTGCAACTAGCGTGGGGGTGTACATATCCTTCAGGAATATGGACACACTTGTGGCCCGTGTGTTCCAATAACGGATAATGGGCAAGAGGTGAGGTATGTGTTATAACATGGTCATGCAGGTGTGCCCTCCGGAGTGTTGAACCATATCTCAGTCAATGCATGGATATGTTCTCCATGTTAAGGACTGACATAAGTGAGTTCATATTAAGTTTCTGAAATGTATCATTGAGTAGCGAGACCCACAGTTTATTGCTTGGCTGTCCCTGTTACACCAGTGGACTTTCACTTGAACTGTGCATGATGAAGGCACTATAGGGGAAGCATGAGCTCTAGCCAGTACCCAGATTCCCAGGGATGACAGGTGCAGGCCCTGTCTGGCAAAGCATCATGGTCTGTCAACCATTTTCTCCCAGGCAGAGAGATACTGGATACCCTTTGAATTGCACCAGTACATTAGACAATTGTGGAATACATTCCTTTTGTCCCTGTACTGCAGTATCATTCTGGCCAATGGCAGAATGCTACCCAGGCCTTGGGACATACCTGCATGGGCTACAAGACCTAACAATTCCTACATGTGTGTTTCCATGCAGTCCAGGCTACTGCATCACAGGTCCTGCACAACAACATGGAATATGCCAGAGCCATGTGTATAGTTCAGAAGGTGGTCTGAGTGTATAGGTATGTGGCTAATCATGGCAGACAGGCAGCTGACAGTATGTTTGCACTCGTATAGCTTGGTGTGTAACATTTTTCTAGAGTTTGCATTCACAAATGAGTACTGTTGGGCATGTTTCTGGCCACGTGTTCTGAGGTGTGGCACAATTATGCAAACTATGTCATATGGTTTGTGTATTTTGTTGTCTGTCTATTCCAGCTTGGGAGGTCACTTGCTTGGCCAGATACTTAGAAGTCTCTGTGAATGTGTGTGATTTCATGTAGTATGTGTGGGTGTCCTTACTGTGTTCTGGTAAGGGTGTGTGTTGGTTGTGATGATGAGATGCACTTGTTAATCTACACCTCATGACTGTCCAGTCCAGTCATGGCTGTAGACTGGACTGCCTTCCAGCTTACCCCTGTAGCTACATCCCAGACAATGTTTGGGGTGTGGTGTTAGGTGGGTTTGGCAGTGTACATGGCATAGAGATTAAATTCACCCAGGATGGCCACATACACAAAGCTGACATTCGTAAACACCAGTAGCTGACTAGTGGACATGCCTGTATGAGCATTCAGTACTACAAGTACCAAGTACTGTATTTAGTTTACTTATTGCTTATGAAGATGTTTTAGACAGTGATGCTCACAAGTAAATATTTGTGTTATGGACGTGACTACACTGGCTATTACAGAAACATAGTAGCTACCTTTAGCAGCAATCCTCCTCTGAGGAGCACATCACATCCTGTTAGTTGATTATAGATGATGCAAGTGTCTACTGGTCTGTTTCTTTTCTGGGTATATACTCACATATCCACCAGAACCATGAGCTCTGTTGGGCACAGACACCCACTCCCCAAACAGAGTCATGTATCAATAGACTCTGCTGCCACTATCAACATGATCATGATATAATCAGATAGTGTAAGCCATCACCTATGAAGCAGCTATTACACATGGGCAGCAGTCTCCTACATCTTACACTCCTACTGCAGATGTTACACTGGAGTTAAAGATGATATGCAACCTGTTTCATTACCAGTACTGTGCACTACCTTACATACAGTATGTGCAAGCGGCTGTTAGGTTGGCAATGAGAGGTTAGGCTACACAAAACTGATAGTTCAACCAGTGTGTCTCTACTCTCAATATCCACTCTATGCAGGTGTGCACATAGCCATTTGGCCCAGCCCTTTAACAAGGGTCACTACACATTTGCATAAAATGTACACATGCACAGCTGTTATTGCTTGCAAACGATACTAGAGAGGTGGATATTACATGTATGTGCATGGATAGTTACCTAGCTCTTCCAGTTATCTTTGCTATTATGCTGCTAAACTGTCAGATGAATACAAGTCATATGTATCCTGTTACTGAGTATTGTAATTGTCAATAGACATAACTAATGTTTGCATAACATAACAGAAATGTTATGTAAAATGGAATACAGATCTGCCTAAAATACTGTACATTACACAGTTATTGGAACAATATTCCACAATGCAAACCATATTTGCACAGTAAGCCCACCTTTGACATGTTCATCTTACTTATACATCCATACATATGTCTACTGTTACAGTATATCCACATATACTATCCCCTGTTATAGCACATACTTGTTGGACCAACCCTGACACTGACAGTGGCTGGAAGAGAATTGGTGAGTTCCAAGCCCATATGTATCATCCCTTGTGATATATGAGGAGTTTGCCTTGTGACCTACAGCAGTACACACATAGAATACTACAAGCATTACTACTGCTCAACAGTACATCACTACAAGATAGCTATTTCCACTATATGCATTGACTACACTGTAATTCTTACAGAACAGGTACTACATACACAGACGTACTAAATGTTATACATACCTTCTTAGTAATTGGAGGTGTTATTGACTGTATATTAATTTTTTTCAGTTTGTGTTTCAGTATTTTGTACTGTTCTACAGGTAGATACAGATGGTTTGAATGTGTGACAAGGCATCCTTTTATAGTTAAGAGATCAGTAACATGTGCTATCCTGACAACCAATTGGTGTTCCTAAGTAATTAATTACATGCACATCAGCTATGCAGCTACTGCCTTAGCCAATACCATGGCAACAGTGGAGTATAATTGAGTACTTCACTTGGGCCTTGTCCCTTTGCCTTACTTGTGAGGAAGACAGCCTGGAAGTGTTGTTTGAAATCTAGTGCAGCAGCTGTATGGAGACAAACACTAATATATTGTGTGTAATGCCTAGAGGATTTGGACTAAATGTGAGTACTGCTGTTATATTTCTGAACATTGCAACTTGTGCAGGGTTTGTCTGTACCTAATACTTCTGCATATGTTTCAGTCTGGCCAGGATGTTTGACCAGCTCAAGGCTGCATGGTTATGCATACAATGCTAAGGGGTTTACAGTGTGCTTACCAGACATCTTTAGTTTGGTGTTAATGTGTATCATACTGTGCTAATAATCAGTAATCGGTAACACTTCCTGGTGTAATTACTTTTCAACCCTCTGAAACGGGATTAGTTCAAACAAACCCTGTAACATCAGCAGCTGTTCCATTGTATAACAGCAACTATTTCACATAGGGCCATGTTAATGTGTCTGTGTCCAGGTATGTTAAGGTTTCAGCAGATGTCGTACAGTGGGTGCATAATTGATTATGGTATGACAGTATGTATTGTTGTAATTAGTTTGGGTGTGGGGGAGATGTTGGTGGGTGTACATAGCAGATGCAGGTGTGTAGGAACTGCTTTTATACATCTTCTATATGTGTGTGGGGGTTCTTTCTCTATGTGAACACCTATCCCTTAGTGGACTAATACTATGGTAATTGCAGGCTGATTCATTAAGGCACTGCTAAATGCTTCCTGTATAGCATGCAGGTACTGTTAGTCCTTGAATCCTTTTGGCAATACATTGGAATGTAATAAAGTTTTGCTAAATGAAAGCCATCTGTGTGTGTCTGTCATGGATATTTGCAGTAATTGTAGTTGTGTTGGTGACTGTGTCCATAGAACATATTTGTAATAGTGTATTGGCATATACTCTTCATATGTTATGTTCATATTGTTTGGGGGGGGGGACAGAATGTGTGATTGCTATGGTCCATGTTATACTCAGATATGAACACTTCAGATGCTGTATACACACATGTATGTATGTATGTGTGTGTGTGTGTGTGTGTGTGTGTGTGTGTGTGTGTATATATATATATATATATATATATATATATATATATATATATGTATATAGATATAAATATATAACATGTATTGCATACATTTATCTGTACCTCCATAGATGTGTAGATGTTTTTAACCTATCTATATATCTACATATATATGTATATCTCTATATATCGACATGTATCTATGTATCTCTCTCTCTCTCTATATATATATATATATATATATATAGAGAGCGAGCATACACCTTTCATTGGGTACATGGCAGTTTGCCCTATTTCCACACAATCTTCCCTTTTGTGTTTTAACCTGTCTGAATACACAACTTGCATAGGTACATCTCAGATAGCTTAGTGGTAGGTTACTCTGAGGATGGTGTACATGGTTGCTGGTTCTAATCCTGGAAGGGGTTATTATTTTACCTCTCAGAGTAGGCACTGGTTGGGAAAGTGTGAATAACGCACATTTAAGCGATTGTAAGCAGGTTTGCCCATGGACTGCGCGACATTAAGCAAAGGTTAAACCTGTGAAGAGCTTATCGGTTTAAACATGTTTAAGCGCCACTTACCATTGCGGAAATCTGTGCAAACCCACTTACAACTGATTAAAAGTGCTTAAATCCACTTGCATCCAACAGCCCTTATTCTGGCCCTCAAAATAAATCAAGTGTCCATGCAGGTCTTGAACCCGGGACCATGAGCACCACAGTCACTGACTTTACTACTAAGGCATCTGAGATATGTCCATAGGTTATGGTGTTTAGAATATACATTTTATTACAGGCATTCCTCACTACTGAAAACAAATGTGGCAGTCAGTTGGTGTACATATGTATGATACATGTTAATGTTCATATTTTTGTGGAATTAGGTGTTGCAATGTGCCATGACAGGGTGTACTGTCCTTTTTATATTGTCCCCATACTCCATGTATACCCCTCCAGTTCAGTTATTGAACATCCAACCCAGGCTCTCCTTGATGCATGATTTCATTACCCATCATTCCTCCCCCACCCCAATCTCCACATACACAACAACCATCCCTTCTATGGTGAAGCAGGTTAATATTAATAGTTATAATACTAGAGCTGCATGTGTTTTGTGTACAATTCCTTTGGATTGCTTTTGTGTCACAAAGTGTGTTGATAGATGTTTATGTATATGGCTATAGATGTAACTGTATACACATATATATATATATATATATATATATATATATATATATGTATATTTATATCTATGTGCAGACATCACTGACATATATATATATATATATATATATATATATATATATATTGCATATTAATTTGTAACAGTTATACATATGTAGACTTGTATATGTTGATTCACAAACTACAGTACATTACAATGTACTGTACATATGTACACAAAGTGACTGTCCCATTTGTGGTCAGTAGTGTGGAATGCCTATAGTATAACGTGTAGTCTAAAGACCATGAAACATGTATACAGCTCAAATGGCTTAGTGGTAAGTCCCATGACTATAGTGTGCATTGTCCAGGGTTCAACACCTGCAATGCTTAAAAACTGTTTTTTACTCCAGAATAAGACTCGTTTAAGCAGTTGTAAGCATGTTTGAAGGTGTTTGTGTGACATTAAAGCAGCAGTTAAACACAGTTAAACAAAATTTAAAACATATAACCTGTGCGCGCAAACACGACCACATCTTCTATCTACTCAGGATATATTTATTTCAGTGAAGTAACATCTCACTATGTGCTTACATAACATTACAATCTCTGACTTTACTCTCCAGCACACATGGGTTTATATGGGTGTTTCAAATGTTTATTATACTGACGAATACTACCTATATATGCAAGCTGTGGTTAAGGTATACTTTTTAACACGGTAAACATCCCTGACTTTATTGGGATTTGAACCTCGAATGCACAGATACTATGCAAATGCTGTAACCATTACACTATTGACATTAACGTTGCTTCCACCTATTTCCTATTTAGATGATTTCTATGTGTAAGCTAGGCTAAACAAAGGGCAGAGGCACCCAAACCTACTGAGCTTCACTTATTCTTGAAATAAAAACATATAACAAATGAAATTAGAGACTATAAATTACATTCCTAACTGCATTACACATAGCCTCTCACTGGCATACTTCAAGGGAAACCTTCATGTGTGAATGGGTAACAGAATATACACCCCTGGGATCACGTGTCCCAGAACCTTACAGCCAGGGGGTGGGGGAGCCCCTCCAGTTTTATAGCTGCAAGACCTGTTGGGGAAATTAAATAGTGTTGATTTTTCATGTTAACATGCCCTCTTTAGATCACTAAGTTCCCTACCACCCTCCACCACCCCAGTCTTCAACAGCTTCCGGCAACTCTGCCTGGAATCCCTTCATTGGCTATGCTTGACAGAGGCTCAGTTACTTCATCAATGGTGCAGAGAAAGCCAATGCACTGTAGCTATGCTTCTAATCGCCCTTGGGCAGATAGCCTACTACCTGTCTGTGATCCTCTAAAGTGCAGGCCATCACAGCCATAATATGTGAATAAACAGAGCTTTCAGATCACAATATACAGCGAAAAATCACCATGTAGTCAGAAAACAGTGAAGTACAGCAAGAACATACAAAACACTGATACTTAATCACTCCAAAAGCCTATCTTGGAAGCTAGAAGACTTGTATAAGTTTAAGGCTTTCTATTGCTTGCCAGTAGGTTACCTACAGGAAAGATGAGAAACAAGCACGGATGGGAAACATGCATTCTACAATATCCATACCCGCATATGTGTCAGCCTTAGGCTTTGGAATACTGGCCAAGGCTATTGGTGCCCCCATGGTGCCTTTTTTAGGAATGTCTCAAAGGTGAATCCCACCTCTGTAAACATCACAATAGCAGAATCAATGAGGGTTATGCTACTCAACACCAGGGGTTGTGATCACAACATGCACTCACTCACAGCACTCCTCAGTATGGACAATGTCAACATCTGTGCAGTAACTGAGACTTGCTTTAAGGCTCCTGAGAGCACACCAGCAATACCAGTCTACAACCCATACCACACATTTCGGCCACAGCACATGGACTGACACAGACATGGAGGGGGTGTATCCATATTCATCAGGGATACCTACACCTCCAGGTTAGTGCGGCAGCATGATACCTCTGAGATCATCCATGTGCAGCTAACATCAGCCACAACTGCAATGCAAACTGTGGCCTGCTACAGATCACCCTCCATGACCCAGGACCACCACTCCACCTACCTGGAGATGTGGAAAACATGACAGCCCTACCACACACCCTGGTATTGGTCAATGTCAACTATCCTACCATTAACAGGGAAACTTACTCAAGTACTTACTTCCAGGCCCAGTGCGTCCTAGAATTTATCACCTCATATGCCCTGTATCAGATGGTAAACGCCCTGACGAGGGGTGGAAACATACTAGAAGTGGTAATCACCAACATGCGTGACAGGTGCACCACAGCAGAGGTAAACCGGTCACTAGTTAGATCTGATCATGAACTATTCACTGTTTCCACACCCAACCATCTCCCCCACCCATGGAAACCACAGTGTATACCTTACCTACAGCTAAATTCACACTACTAGAGACAGGGGTGGGGGGTTTTGCAGCCCCCACGTGAAGGGAAAACACTGCTCAAGATACAGACAGATTTACAAATGCACTCTATAAGCGCCTACAAGGATGTATGGATCGTGCCATCACTGGTAAAACACGACTCACTCCTCCTAGACAAGGACGCCAGTCTGCTGGACCCCTGCAATAAACAAGCTATACAACAGAAGTAGGACAGTGTTCCAGAAAAACAGCAAATCCCAAAAAGGGCAGACATCCGTGACCAGTATTAGTAAGAGACGTAGGTCCCTCATGAAATCATCCAAGGCTAACATCAACAGGAAAATAGGCAAGGATTCGAAAGATAACAACAAAGCCTTCTTTGGCTATGTCAAAGATCTAAGTGCTAACACACAGATTTGCACTGTACAGGTGAAATATAGCACAAGATATACTGACCCTATTGATATCGTCAACATCCTTGCAGATACATTCAGTGCAAACTTCACCCCCTAAAGAGCCCACAACAATACCAGAAATGCACAGTATCCCAGACATCAGAGACACACAGGTGGAAATGGCCCTCTCAGGCAGGAAAACACAGCGTCAATGGAGGCAGATGGTGTCCCAGACTGCATCTTGCAAACACTACAAGACAACCTGACCCCCCCCCCCCACCTAATTAAGCTTTTCAACCTCAGGCTCTCCACAGGCTACATGCCCATACAATGGCACGTGGCGACAGTTATTCTACTCCACCAAGGTGGAAACACAACTGACCATAGTGACTACCACCCCATAAGCCTGACTAGCCTGGTCTGCAATGCTATGGAGCGCATCCTCATGGCACTCATTAACAAAGACATTGGTAACCTCCAAACACATGACCCAACCCAGGTCAGCTTGGTTGAGTGCAATTCATGCCTACTGAACCTGTTTGACATCTTACAGATAGTCACCAAGACGTTAGATGAGGAAGAGGTGGTTCACACATACTACCTGGACCTCGCCAAGGCTTTTGACACCATTCCCCACTCAGGCATTATTGATAAACTCACCAGCCTGTACATACACCCATACATCACAGAATGGGTTGCCAATGGGTTTACATACAGAACCCACATGGTACAACTAACGTTCTCCAGGTCCAACTCTTAACCAGTCATGACTGGTGTCCCACAGGACTCAGTCTTGGGACCCCTACTGTTTGGCATATACTTTTCAGAGGTACAGACAAACACAGGTGGACTACGGCAGACCATGTTTGGCAATGACTGTGAACCGGGAGCCATAATTGACAATCCAGCTGACACAGACATCCTTCAAGGGGCCTCACAGAGACCGACGCAGGGTGTCAAAGTCATGGCCTCCAGCTAAGTGCCACATACTGCATGGTCATTCCATTGTGGAATATTAAACTCCCACATATTAGCACATAATTGACAGCCACTTTAATACAGATGAGGTAATAGGGTATCTGTGGACTAAGGTAGATAGTGATTTCTCCTTTGACAATCACATCTCCAAAGTAGTTAGGACATCCTTCTATGTAGGCCATCTGATTACTAAAGTGTTCCCATCTAGACATACTGAGGTTATAGCGCCCCTTTACTCATCACTCATCACTCATCAGTCCCATCATAGAGTATAATAACCCATTTGGGATGTACATCAGAAGACACTTCCAACAGCTGGAAGTTCCACGAATGTACCTCGCCAAGAGGATTACTGGCCTCAAACATATGCCCTATGCAGCCAGACTGAATAAACTCCTGCTTTACTCAATGGCATCTTGTTTACTCAGAGATGATCTCTGCTGGTCAACAACGCCATGGCAAACTCAGGCTTAATGAATATGCTCCACCTATGGGAATCCATGTCACAGTGAGCCACACGCTGTAGTGAGCTGAACCTCGCCACAACAATAACTGGAAGATGCTGGAGGGATGGAATCCTGTCACAGAAACTTCCCATAGTTTGGAACAACATCCCTAATTACATTATACAGAGCCCCTCACTAACACTCTTCAAAAGAAACCTTCAAGAGTGAATGGAGAACAGTAGATACACCCCAGGGATCCCGCCATTGGCTCTGCTCCACAGAGGGATAGTTAATGAATCAATGGGGTGGCAAAAGCTGACATATTTTGGCTAGGCTTATGAATGCCCTCAGGCAGTTAGTCACGTACCTACCTATGAACCTATGAACCTATACATACAGTATCAGCACATGCTGACAGCTTAATTTACTGTTCAGGTGTTGACTTACCTTGTGCCAATAGTAACTGTGTGTGCAATAGTTGAGGGGTGCCTATGTTGGATGCACAAAGTAGACTGCCTATACATGACAATTTACAGGTAGTCTTTTGTGTGTGCCATCCATTTTTACTGTGTGTGCAGGTGGAGAAAGGTGTCAGTCCCTAGGTGCCTACACTGTCAATGTGTGTGCTATAAGTTCCCTCCTTGCCAAGGCATGGGCATACTGGGCACGCCTCCATCTGCCTACTGGGGCTGGCTCAGGTTGTTCGTGGTCTGAGTACCTCTGTGCCTGTGGGGCCCTTGGCAATGGTGGTGGGCTGTGAGGGCCTTAACCATTCTGTCCCTGCTGCAGCTGTTTCTGCAGGATCATATTGTGTAGCATGGCACATATTATGAAGATGTGGGCACACGTGCCTGGAGAGTACTGCAAGGCTCCACCAGATATGTCCAAGCAATGGAACCATGATTTAGGCATCCCAAACACACGCTCTATGATGATTCTGGTTTGTGCGTGTGCCTCATTATGGCATTCCTGCATGGGTGTGTGTGCATTTCTGATGGGAGTCATCATCCATGGTTCCAGTGCATAACCAGCATCCCCCACCAGGTGGCCATATGGGATGTCCCCCTGGCAAATACCTGACACAGCTGTGAGGCATGCCAGATGTGGGAGTCGTGATAGCTTCCAGGGCTGCCAGCACACACATGCATGATAATGCCCTGGGCATTGCACATGACCTGGCAGTTGATGGAGGGGTATCCCTTGCGGTTTATGTAGCACCTACCCTGCTCACTGGAGGGTGACTTGATGTTTATGTGTGTGCAGTCTATTGCACCCAGTACCTCCAGGTATTCTGCCACACGGTGGAAGAGACACATATTGCTGGCCAACTCCTCCTGCATTTGGGGGATGTATATGTGCTCATTGGCATGTGGTAACATGGCATCCAGGAACTGGGGAAGTACCCTGGATGCTGATGCCTGTGAGATCCCCATGATATCCCCAGTTGGCCTTTGAAAGGTACCTGTAGCTAGTATTCTCAGGCTTACACATACCTTTGTATCCACTGGGATGGGTTCCCCTGTTTGTTCTGGCTCTGAGGCACAGCTCCACAAGTTGCTGTAGGGTGTCCCTGTCCATCCTGTAATGCTCTACTATCTCCAGATCATGTAGCCCCTGGTAGGTTATCCTGGGTCTGAACACTCTTCTCCTCCTCTGGTGCCTGAGGTGGTTGTGTGCATCATCCTCCACACAACCTTCAGTCTCCAACACATGCTGGTAGATCCAAGCTATGACAGCCCCTAACATGTACATACTAAAAGTTCCCCATCTGTATACACCAATGGTGCAGAGTGTATGGGAATACACAAGTGTGTGTGAGGTGCTTTCACACTTTATACTATTGTGCTATGGATGCTGCTGATGTCATTGGGTGTGTATGAGCAATTCCAGCTGCAGGGTATCTTAATTATGGGTTTTACAGTGAGTGCTGCAAGTGTGGGGCCTTTACTGTGGAGTTATGCTTGCCTGCCTTGATTAATCTGTTGCCCTTTAATTCACTTTTAAACCTGGACCCCCTTTATCGGGCATGCATCCACCTGCCATCTTTCTTGTTTTATACTTTCCCTACCCAGTCATGTGTTGCAAAATGTGTCTTGTAGCTGATACACTGCAAATCTCCTTTGTTCTGCTGTGACACGTTACTGTTTTCTTTGCAGTACAGCCCCTCCCCTTTCCTGTTCTGCAGGTAGCTGCTTGCAGCCTTGTTAGCTGTTGTCAATGGCCCACTGTAGGTTCCTAGGTGTTAATTAGTCATTTGTACTCCAATTTCCCTGCTGCAGCATTTTCTTATTTTTTTCCTATATCCTTCCTGTTTCAGCTCCAGTACGCACTGCGCAAACCCATTTACTGGGTTTAAGCACATTTTCAGCTCCGTTCACATGCATACTCAGTTACATTGTGTACTCTCAGCTAAGCAAAGCTATAGCTAGTTTAACACACCCCTATCCGGCAGCTTTGCTTAGCTATGGGCAAACCGGTTTAGCAATGCTCCAATGTGTTTACAGCAAAGGTGACATACCCCTCTCTTGATGTCATCTTTATCTCAAGGGCACACCTCGGTGTTATAATGCTACACTGTGAGATGCATCCTTACACCAGTGGGGAATCTGTGATTCACTATTACTCCTCTCATTTGCATGGCATTGCATACTAATTCCTTGCTACCATGCATAACACTGTCACAGCCCCTTAGCAACCCTTGCGCCATGGTGTTGTGTAGCATGCCCGCCATTGACTATTATGGTTAAATCATGATATGTGTTACATTGCAGTTTTATTCTATATTTTTTATTTTCCTTGTGATCCCGTTTATGCACCGCTACCCTGCGCTTCCACGTAGTGATAGTGCGAATATAAATATTAAATGTAAATTTTATATTTTGCACATTTTTTTATGCCAATGGCTATATATTTAGCCATTGGCATATATTAACAATATAATACGTGTGTTTGATCGGCTGTCATGGCTCCAATTTTATGTTTGCAAAAATGTAAACCGTTTTTTTTATGGTTTACATTTCTGCATGCTTACACTACGCCTGCACCACTTCCTGGATCGCTACATACCTTCATTTGCATGCTACACTGCTGCACATGAGGTAATTAGCATACAGGGCCCGGGAGCTGTGCGGGCGTAGCGTACGTATGTAGTGCACATGGGAACAGCTTGTACCTGGATCGCTCGGCGGCCATATTTGGTGTTGGAACGCCGACGCTACGCCTGCGCCTGGTGCAAGCTTCATGAATCCCGGGGTTTATCTGGTAAACATGGCCATGTCTGGTGTGGAAACTGATTTCAAAAAGCACGTACAGAACCAGCTTCAGGAATACGAAAGCTACATTTTCCTGGAAGGGGAAGATGGCAAGTGTTAAGTGGGATAAGCTGATTCTTCCAATAAAACAAGGTGGTTTGGGATTACCTGATTTGAGGGGGTATTTCAGAGCTACACAGTTAAAGCTCCTACACACAGCACACACAGAAAGCTACAATTCAAAGTGGAAAGGGATGATGATGAAATGTTGGGGGAGCTCAAGAAACAAGGAGTGACTGGAATTTTAGATGCAGATCGTTGAAGATAATAACAATAACTATACAAAATATTATATTCATAAAGTAGCAGAAAGTATTCTAAGAACTAAGCCAACATGGAAATGTAGAAAGGAGATTCTGCCAATAGAGATGACTGCAATTAGGGATATACACAATAGGCAAGAGCAGTGTGGAATTATTGGAGAAAACTGGAAAAGGAACCAAGGTATTGGAAGCAAATAATAAGAGACGGAAAGATGACAGAATGCGACTGCATGTTAGCGATTGCTTTCCCTATCAAGGATTGATATCAGAATATAGGCAAATAGAAAGGAAATGGGGGGTCCTAAGTGAAAGACCAGCACTAGTTTTTAGCAGAATCTAGAACAGAAGCTACTGTTAAAAAGGGACAATTAGTAGAGCTTCAAAATATTGCATGGTAACTATAACAATCAATTAGAGGAGATCAGAAAGGATTGGGAACATAGATTGGACAAGCACTTCACAAAGAAACAATGGTGGATACTTGTATGACCCCCAAGTATACAACAAAATCTAGAAGATTTAGGATCTTTGCTTGGAAGTGTTTACATTGGTATTTTTATAACCCAAGTAGAAATCCAGAGAATTTTCCTCAGAAAGATAGCAAATGTTGAAGGTGTGTTGGAGATGAAAAAGGTAATTAGGAACACATTTTTGGGAGTGTGATGAGTTGGCATATTTTAAAAATTCCTTGCAGACTTCTTAGAATATTTAGAATTACTAGGAGAGCAAATTGGTACAACTAATGAAATTATTTTTTTGAGCTATGATACTAAATCAGAGATGTATAGACAGAGTAAGGCCTTGCTGAGTCTAATTATGGTGGCTACCAAAAAAGCAGTAACTAGAAAATGGAAAACAAAGACTAAACCCACTGTACTAGAAGTAGTGAATATAGTAACAGAGACAAAACAACTGAAATGGGATCCTTAGAAAAGGGTAGGAGCAAATTATATAGAAAAAAATGGGAAAGTGGAATAATATATGCCAAATAATGTTTTGGAGGAGGAATGAGGTTTAAAAGAAGGCAGGATTTCAATGAGATATGTAATGTTTGACTGACAATGACTGGATAGATTATAAGTGAGGTATAGTGTCTACAACTAAAAAAAATGTCAGTATGCTTTATTTTCATTTTTATAAATGTATGATTGCCTACATCATAAGTGATAATTTAATAAAGATGTTTCTTGTTTGAAAAAAAGGGGGGAGAAAACAAAAGCTATATTTTCCTAGCTCTAAAAATGACACCAACCACTTTGACAATACTATGACAGAACTATTTATTTGTAAATTTTGTGTGAAAATATTGATAGTTACTAAAGGCATTAGTAGTTTTTAACATTTATATTCCAGATATCTAACATACTCATCTTATCACCTTAACTTTTAAGATTATAAAAAAATCAGATTTTTGTCAGGAAAGTAAGTGGTACAGTGACATAAACCTTCCAGACAAAAGTGTAGAGTGACAGCATCAGAACTTCCCATTCTTTTTTTTTAATGTTTTTGGTCCCTCTAGGGACATCATCCAACCTGCCAATCATCCAGTGCCCCATGTCTATTCTGGTTCTACCAGCTCATCACCTTACACCTCTGGACTTATACTGGTACTGCTAGGGCTGACTGTGGATCCTAAGGGCATCCTGGAGGCTCAGCAGTCTTTGCTGCTATCCTGGGGGGAGGGTTCATTATATGCCCTACCCTCTACCTGCCCTGCCTCCCTGCTCATCGATCATGTCCAAGGACAACTGCCCTCTTTGGACCACACTTCTCCTAAGGGAGCATCACAAATGAATGCCCTTCCACATGGAAGAGACACACCTATCCCTC
Source organism: Protopterus annectens (assembly GCF_019279795.1). Taxonomy (NCBI): domain Eukaryota; kingdom Metazoa; phylum Chordata; order Ceratodontiformes; family Protopteridae; genus Protopterus; species Protopterus annectens. Next base: position 228,694,987 of record NC_056748.1, read on the forward strand.
CCTGCCTCACAATCACCTGAGCCACTAATCGAACCTGGGTCGAGTGGGCTTTAGTCAGACCTGTATCCCTCTATGCACAGGAGCAGCTTAACTTATCTCTTTTTTATGGTAGACTACAGCCACATACTCAGTGGATCCTCAGGAAAACTAAAGAACTTCATCAACTGCATCAGTGACATAACTCACAGTGGGAACCCAGATGAACAACCCTGCACTGAAATCCTACCCTTATCACTGGCTCATAGCAAGACCTCAAGGAAAAGTTAAAAGTCTGAACCTTAACATATTTGGCTTATAGCAAGACTGTGATGAACTCAGTTGAATATTTCATACAAATGAACTCCTAGGCCACAATACAAGTATAATTACAGTATCACAAGCTCTCTTTACACTTGAGAATATAGACTCAAGACAGAAGCCCTCCTCACATTCAAGAATATAAACATCTGTGCAGTTACCGAGATATTATTTAAAGTGGCAGAGAGTATCCTGGCAGTGCAAGGTTCCAATGCCTTCCACACTTCTAGACTAGTAGCTGCACAGAAAAGGGCTAAAGAGGGAGGTGTCACAATATGCATCAATATCAAGCATACCTCTAAGGTGGTCAAACAGTATGATGAGCTGGAGTTCCTCCACGTGCACATCACCATAGACAAAATCTTGTACCACATCCTAGTCAGCTATAGGTCACTGTCCATGTCCTATGAAGCTCACAATGTATACATGGACCTACTGGAGATACTTACCATCCAACTTAACACCCTACTCATGGCAGACTTGAATTACCCCTCTACAGACCGGAATCCTACACAGCCTCAAATCTACAGGCACAGAGATTGGCGAACTTCGTAAATACAAACACTCTTGACCAAATAGTGAATACACCCGCTGTAGGCTCCAACTTACTGGACCTCATTTTTACAAATAAGGGAGAATACTGCAACCCCCCCCCCCCTCCATGTCTCATTCTCCCTGGTAATGTCCAAACATAAAGCTGTCTCCTTCAAAATCAAAATCAGCTCTGTAATCCCATTAAAACCAGTAACAGTTAGGAACTATTCCAATGCAAATTTACCTTTTATTAAGTGATATTTAGTCAAAATTCAATGCCCCTCCAAATCCAGGGAATACAGCAGCCTATGCTGAATTGCTCTCAAAAACTCTGTACAACTATGTCAATGGCTGCATAGAGGCCACTGTACCTACCAGAACTAACATGAGGACCAGCCCTAGAAATAAACTCCCCTGGTGGCATTCCAAATTAAACAGGATATACAACAAAAGTTAAAAAATATGGCAAAAATAAGGAAGGGTACTTCACATAAAAATAAAAACTTTCTCAAAGTAAATAAGCAACTAAGAGGGCTAATTGCTTCACGTAAAGTCAACTCTGTGGTTAAGATAGCCTCCCAGGTGAAACAGAAACATAAGGTCTTCTACAGTTACATCAGAAACCTCAAGGACAGCACACAGCAATGTGATGAACTGGAGACTAATGGTGGCACATTCAATGAGCCTGGCAATACAGCAAACCTGTTAGCATCCAAATTCAGTGCCAACTTTACCCCCCCACACCCCGAACCATCCCCTCAAAAATAATATCAAACATAACCCCTCCAGCTATAACTAGAGAGCATGTACAGGCTGCACTCACTAAAGCCAAGAACAAGGCCTCAACAGGCCTTGACAACATCCCAATATGTCTCCTGAATAGTCTAAAATCTGACTTATCTGAACCCCTGGAGTCATTAATTATAGTCTTAAAACAGGCTTTGTGTCACATGAATGGAGGACTGCAACATTCATCCCCTTCATAATGGAGGACCTTCAACAGCTCTTGGAAACCACAAACCCATTAATCTGACTAGTCTTATTTGCAAAGCCATAGAAAGAATTATCATGGAAATTATCAGCAAGGACATGGGAGACCTCCACACACTGGATCCATCGAAGGCTGGCTTTGTCAAAGGAAGGTCATGCTTACTGAATCTGGTGAACTTCTTTTCAAAGAACCTTTTGGATGAATTAGAATTAGAAATCAGAGAAACTATATGGCAACTGAGATTAAATGCTTGTTGCAAGCCAGGTTTGAATGACTATTGTTCAATAGCTCCCTTTTTGAAGCAAAAGGCAGCAGAGGTTTTATTTCAAGTGTACTGTGAAAACACTTATCTGACTGTAACTAACAGATCAATTATGTTTTGCACTTTTAAGTCTATTTTTAACAATGTTTTATACTATTACGTTTATTGTTAGTATTAATGCTAATATTTTTATCTTGAATGTATTGATTATTGTGGTTTATAGCATGTTACTTTGTATACTACATATTCAGGGAAGTATGCCTTTAAGTTTAGTCAGGGTAATTTCATTAATGCAAGCAAAATCATGAATAATTGCTTACGTAATTAGAGTATATAAAGGAAGTTACATCATAATTGCATGACTCTGTTGAAGCCAATTCATGTTTCTTGGCGAAAGCGCTTAGTTGGTTTTAATTTAACAGTATTTAATGTTAAATAAACTTGTGTTTCACGCAAATACTGCCTTGGTGTCTCGCTTTTGTTTTTATTTTTAATACTGTTTACAAGCTTTTGAGAAGTCTGGTAACTACGTCATCAATAAAACATCCTTAAAAGTTGATTCACTAGTCAGGGATCTGGAAACTCATGTAGATAGTAACCTAGCCTTCAAACAGCATGTGTCCAAGGTAGTACGACAATCCATCTATGTTGATCAACTTATAAGGAAGGGCATGGCATCTAGGACCAGAGAGGTCATCATACCACAGTACTCGGCCCTTATCAGACTCATCTTACAGTATAATGCTCCCTTCAGTATGTACCTGACCAGACACATGCAGCAAGCAAATAGAATGCAGGAAGTTAACACAATGTCCTATGCTGATCTCCTCAAAGTCCTTTCTCTTTACTCTGTATCATAAAGACTTCTGAGAGGTGATTTTTGCCTGGCATAATGGAGCCTGCTCTGACATACCTTTTACACATCTGCAAAACAAACAGCATCAGAACTACTACATTAAAAGACCTAAATTTTCTTATTTACATAAATAGGACACTTTAGAGAGACAGATATGTTTCTCAGAGAATTCCCATTCTTTGGAACAGACTCCCCATCGATGTGAAGCAGAGTTTCTCCCTATCCCTTGTTAATGCAATTTATATAAATGTATGGGTAATTAGAAATTCACCCCTGGTCTGGTTACTATGTCTCTGATGGACAGAGGCAATCGGTAAATCATCACCTATATAAATCAAATTTGTGGGTCACATTTGGGTTGCATGACTAGGCTTATAAGTGCCCTAGTAACTGTTAGCATAGTATACACCTATGAACCAGACACCACATAAAAGCAAGACAGTTCTACTAAAATTATATCTCTCTTGACTAAATACATTTTGTATAAACCAGAAGCCACATAAAAGTAAGATAGCGCTACTAAAATTATATCTCTCTTGACTAAATACAATTTGCAATCCTCAACCTCACATGCCAGGTCAGTAAAAATGCCCATATTTTTCTTCAGTTCATTCCCTAGTGTATGTAATAGGGTAGTCATACTCCCACCCCAACACAGAGTGAGACAATGTTTTCAGTATTATGTTAATACTAATTATGTTATTTATTTATTTATTTTTTGTAATATAATGGAAGTGGATTTTAAAGCTCAATTTGGGAAAACCAAAAATCTTTTGAAATTTCTGTAATCTGCCCAGTTGAGACAATAGGTAGCACACAATAACAGTGTGTAGACTACTAAGTCAGTCCACACTTCTGCACATGCCTTGATCCAGACATTGAGGCCTGATATCCCTGCCAGATAGGCACCAGTCTGCAACAAATTTTGCCACCAAGGAGAACAGTGCTGTGGAACTGTGTAATACTCATCCCCTAAAAAAATGGGTCAGCTCTTGCCTCTTAATTCACCTCCTACCATTTTAGCCCTTTTGCCAGATCACAACTCAAGCCCAGGACAATAGCAACAAATGCAAATGCCTTCCCCCTGCTTCAACATATGGCCAGTGTATAATAATTCTTGAAATAACAACAGATACATACACATATAATGCAATGCAAAGTTAACTTACTGTCCTATACCAAAGGCTTCAAGTCTTTCAACAAATGGCCAAATCATATAGTCAGTCATGGACACAGAAGTACCACCAAAGAATGACCTGTTTTCATCGACTAGAATCTGCAAGAAAAAAAAATACTTGGAATAAAATTTACAAAAGAAGAGTCACTGTGGTGTTTGTACTGCCAGCTAGCCTGTTACTGTCTTAAAAAAATGTTGTTGGCAAAATTATGCAGTTAACACTACAGGAACAGATTTAACTAGAGGTCTAGAAGTCTGTATTGTGACATTTTCCCCAGAAATGACAAAGGCAGTGCAGCTGTTTGGATTCCAGCTGAGGTGAGTTTGTGTAGTAAAAAAAAAAAAAACGAAAATTGACATTAAACTTCCATATATGAATTAGGAATTATGACACTGAAATTAAACAAGGATAGTTGCATTTGTCAAAATACTTTTTTGATAATGTGACACTGACATCCTGTCTATTCTTGTGATGCTAGATCAGTTGAAAGTTAAAGGCTACAAAGCATAATTTTTTTTCACACAAAATACAGTATATTTAATACAAAGAAATTTAATAGTAAACCTTACATCTCTAATTAAATGCTAAAAAGCGTAAAGCATCCCTCCTCCTAGGATCATAGGAAGTTACTAGGCTATTGGTCCTGAGGCCCTTACAAGCCTATCCAAGAATTTAGCCCATGTTCCAACAAGTCAGCACCCTATGCCACTGTCTAGCAGGGACACAGGTAGAATCCCAGGGGTGAATTTTCTGTTCCCCATTCAGTTATCTAGGTTGCATTTAAAAATGGTTAATGAGGTAGTCTGCTTTACATGGTGAGGGAGTCTAGTCCACAAAAGGGGGAGTCTCTGGGACACAAATCTGTCTCGCCAACAAGTTCTATTGATGTCACAGACCAGGTTGAGGTTGTGTGTGTGAGTTACTCGAATGGAGCTTGATTTGCGGATATGCAGCAGTCTCATTAGGGCAGGGTCAGAGATTGCTTTGTATGCCAGACAGAGGTCACCTCTGAGGAGTCTGTAGGAGAAAGAGTAGAGGGACAGGGCTTTTAGCCTCTCTGTGCAGGGTAGATGTTTGAGGCCCTGGGTTCTCTGGGTGAGGAACTTCTGTGGTCTCTCCAGCTGCTGCATGTGCTTTGTGAGGTACATGCCGAAAGGGGCATTATACTCAATAATGGGTCTTATAAGGGAAGAATACTAGGATGTCATGACCACCTTGTCCCTGGATGAGATACCCTAACTAATGAGGTGGGCCATGTAGAAAGCTTTCTGTACAATGGAGGCAATATGGTGGTCAAAAGTCAGTTTGCTATCAACCTGGGTGCCCAAGTACCTTACGACTGACTGTGTGCTTAAGACCTTATTATCAATGGGATAATTTGTAGGGATGTTACTCTCCCCAAAAAGGGATGATGATGTATTTTTTGGCATTCAGTCTGAGGCCATGTTTCTGGCACCAGTCATTTGTTTGGGTGGGACCATCTTGGAAGATTGTCCACTTCACTAGGGGAATTGATGACAGCATCCAGTTTGCAGCCATCTGCAAACTTAGTTAGCCATAGCCCACTAGATTTGGCCTGCATCTCCGAGATGTACATCCTAAACTGCAGAGACCGCAAGACCGATCCCTGGGGTACACCGCTTGTTACAGGTCTTCTACTTGAGGTGGCTTCCCCTGTTTTGACAAGGTGGATTCTATCAGTGAGCAAGTTTGCTACCCATTTGGTAACATATGGATTGATGCCTAGTTGAGAGAGTTTATTATATCTGAGTGAGGAATAGTATTGAAGGCTTTGGCCAGGTCAAGGTAGGCAATGTGCACCATCTTCCCCTCATCTATGGCCTTGGTGACCATCTCAAAGAAGTCGACCAAATTTAACAGGCATGCCCTCCCCTTGATAAAACCAAACTGTGGGATCAAGTGTCTGGAGGTTGCCAATGTCTTTCTTAATGAGGTCCATGATAATCTGCTCCATGACCTTGCAGATCAGGCTAGTTAGGCTTATGGGTTTATAATTTCCTGGATCAGTGGATGCTCCACCTTTGTACAAAGGGTGACACTAGCTGTCCTCTACTTGACTGGGACAAAGCTGGTACTCAGCCTTTGGTTGAATAGGTTGCCTAATGGTGCTGCAAGTTCCTGCCTGAGTTCATGGAGGATGCAGTCAGGGATGTTATTGGGTCCCATGAAGGTTGCATTTTTTTGCCTTAGAGAGGGCAGTGATGACTTGCTCCCTAGAGACAGGGCGAGATGGCCGGTACTGGGAATGTCCTGTTTTACTGATGGTGGTACAGAGGAGTGAAGTTTTCACTGAACCTGTCTGCCAGCAGGTTGGCTATATCTACAGCGTTTGTGTATGTGGTGTCCTTGACCACCAGTTCTGAGCAGATCTGGGTGATGCCTTCAGACTGCAGACATATGTGAAGAAGGCCTTATGATTGTCTTTAATAGATGTGGCCAGTTTGGACTCAAAATTTGCTTTGGAGGATTTCACTAGTGCTCGTATTTGCTTGTTCAGGCTAAGGAGAGATTGCTTCCATTTAGGCACCTGCTCCTTTTCTTGGTCCTGGACAGAATTTTTTTTCCTTTTATTATAGAAGTTTATTTATTGTAGATGTCCACCAGACAGACAGGTTTATTCTTCCTTGAGGAAGAGGATTTTGTCCTGTCTGGTATTCCTGATTCCATGCAGCTATATAAATGCTCATATAGTACTTTGGGGTAGGTTTGGACATATGTGCCAGTTCCTATGGATGGGGAGGGGGCTGTGAAGCTGTTTATACCTTCCCCCAGGAGGTTGCAATCAGCTATGTCGAAGTTTTGTTTGTCTGATCCTAGCTGGGGGCGGGGGGGTATTGGGGTATAGATGGTGACTTTGAAAGTGACTGATTTGTGGTCGGATCTTACTAGCGATGATGACATTGATGGGATGCTGCAGTGGTTACTCATGCTGGTTACTACCAAGTCCAAGATATTTTCACCTCTTGTGGGGGTGTCATCCAACTGGTCCAAGGCATTTTCATTGATGAAATCAAGGACTCTCTGGGCATTTGTGTTTTGGCATGAGTATTTCTTCCAATCTATTGCTGGACAGTTAAAGTCACCCAGGATCAGGGTAAAGGGTTGATTATTGATAGATTCGAACAGATCCAGTTAAGTGGAGTATGCATCTTGATTCAAAGTTGGAGGCCTATAGCTAGCTATGATTTCAACAGGGGGTCTTGTCAATTGTTAACTGCACCTGGAGTGTTTCCTGTGCATCATACTGTTGTGTAAAAGGGGTGTATGCCTTTTATATATATTGCAACTCCACCTCCTTTTGTTTTGCTGCCCACAGTTTGGGGTCTGAATGAATGATAGGATGAGTAACCTGGTATGGCTGGGGTGCTCTCTGCAGCTTTGAACCAGGTTTCTCTGACTGCACAAATGTCAGCTTCTTCCAGGGTTAAGAATGCTTGCAATGAGTGCAGTTTCATGTTTAGACTCCTAGCATATGATATAAATATCCATTATATCCCACTCCAAAATGAGAATGTTGTTAGGAACCTTGATACTAGGGCTGATAAAGTACATTTGCATAAGTGAACTTATCATAGCAGTAGATAACTGAATAGATCACTGTTGCAGTAGCCTAAGCTATATGGGGTGTATCCTGCCAAGGTATGGATGTTTGTCCAGCTTCCAAAACTTTAGGGCATATTTCTCTAGCCTGTGCAACCGTTAAAGCTCAACAGTTAGCGAATATAAAAACAAACGTGCAGGCACCAAAATCAGAGATTTCTTGCTCCAGAACAAGGGAGGCTAGAACCCTGCATGTATGAAAAGAATAGAAGGAAGATAAGGACCCTAATCCTGGCATAGTAGAAGGCAAAAGAGGGAAGGTGTTTGTACTACAACAATAATCTGTTCGGGTATCTACTGTTATGTAAGTTTACTTACACAACAGAACTATGTTCATTATTAGATCACAGTTGCAGTAGCCAAAATTGCAGAGTACCAAAACTTAGAAAGAAAAGGAACATGTAGAATGATCAGAGGGAGCCCCTGGAGTATAGACCTAGCAAACTCTGCCCTGGAGAAAAAGAATAATCAATTTTTAAGTGTTTGGTAAAGGTATGGAGAGACGACCAAGTTGCTTTCTCCAAAATATATCTAGAGTCCACCCCTTTCCAAAAAAACAGAAGTAGCCATTGCCCTTGTGGAGTAAGCTTTGATCTCGCCTGCAAGTGTTTTATCATGGTACGAATTACAAAACTGAATTGCAAGAGACAACCATTTGGATATAAACTGAATTGCAAGAGACAACCATTTGGATATAGTCTGTTTTGACAATGATTACCCCTTCTTCCTTGCGTTCACAGGAAATAAAAAATTGCTCAAACCCAGTCAACAAAGTGTAAATAAACTAAATAAATAAATACATTAGATAGAAAGTTAAGATACCAAGAAAAAGACACCAGCTTTCTAAGTGGAGAAATATGCAATACCCCTTTCAGAAATTAAAAAAATGAACAAGCATAGGAATCTGTCTAGTTCCAACCTCACCACCCCGAGTGTTGAGAAAAAAAAAAACAGAGAAACTAGTGGTCTAAAAACATCGTTGATGAGCTCAGTCACAATAATTCCAAAAAATCATGAAAACCAGGTAATGTTCCAAAGCAATAAGCCTTTATTTGTAAAGGCTTTTTGCTTTGTAGCACTACCTGGTTTTCATAATTTTTGGGAATTATTGTGACTGAGCTCATCAATGAAGTTTTAAGACCAATAGTTTCCATGTTTTTTTACCCCTTTCAGAAACCGTTTCACTTGAGATAACACAGAAAGGGGAGGATCCATTGTCAAACAAGCAGAGATAACTGAAAGAAGAATAAGAAAGGCCAGATGATAATTACTCCCCAAAATATTGCAGATACAAATGTGTTTGAACTTTAAAGGATCTTGATTCTTCCAATGGCACCAACTAGCAATTCTTTTCCACTTAGCCATATATGATTTGCTAGTAGCAAGTTTATTGGCTTCCCTTAGTACTGCTGCATGTCTTTAGAGTAAAGGCACAGGCAGTAAGATGAAGAAGATGAAGACTGGGATAAATCAAAGACCCCTTGTCCTGAGTGAATAAATCCATCCTGCAAGGAAGTCTGTGGCAATTGCCCTTGGCCATTTTCAAAAGAAGGGAGTTGAAAGTTTCATCTTTGGACAGTCCTTCTGAATCTTTAAACAAACCCTGGACATCAGAGGAAAAGGTAGAAAGGCATACAGGAACATTCCCATCCATAAGAATGAAAAGGTATCAGTATCTGTCTTCAGGCCTATGTGCAAGGAGTCCTGGAGCAAAACTTCTTTAACTCTCTATTGTGGATGGAGGCAAACAGATCTACTTGAGGAGTTCACCACAGTTGGATTCGTTCCTGGAAGACCAGGATACAATTTCCATTTTTGGGGGTCTGTCCTGATTCTACTCAACTTGTCTACCACAAATTTCTGCTCTGATAGAATGTAAGTTTCCTGAAGGGTTAGACTGAGCCAAGTTGCTAGCACCCAGACTAACACAGCAAGTCTGCAAAGGGGATGAGACCTGGTTCCCAGTTTGTTTATGTACCACATGACTGTGGTGGTGTCTGTAATTTACAGAAGAGGGCCTGGGTCCACAGATGGTTTAGAGATCTTTTATGAAAGACATATTTTTTTTTATATTTATGTGCTTCAGTTTAACCTGCTGATTCAGATGCACATGCAAAATTGAATGCATATGTGATTACAGATTGAGTAGGCACTGGTGGGGGTCCTGGGTTGAGTGACAAACTCAACCACCAAGGATTCTCCCTTTTGATAAAACCCAGTACTAGAATCTAAAAAGAGAGGGATGCTGGTGTTGGGACCACACTGATGCTGAATCTTTCTCATACGAAAGCTGGCTAGAGGAATCATGAGAATTGTAGAGGCCATGAAACCTACAACTCTAAGGTACTCCCCAGTTTTTGAAAGATTCTGGCTGTAGAGTATAAGAACCTGTTCCTTGTAGAATTTCATTTTGTCCTGAGGAAGAAAAGGCCTTCATGCTGGAAGCAGCTAGGAGGTATCCTAGAAATTCTATCTCGTAGGACAGTATAATACAGGATTTTACTAGAGTCACTTGAAATCCTAAGTTGAGAAATCAATTTTTGACAAACTGTAGAGATTCTTGACAGCTTAACAAAACATCTGAAAAAAATAAGGCATTTGTCTAAATATAGAAAAAATGTAAATGCGTTATACATTATAGCCTGCAATGTGCTGTTGTGGGTACTAGATACTTTGTAAACACCCCTGAATCTGTTAACAACCCAGAAAGTAAAGCAGAATCCTGAAAATAATAAGCCAAATGCAGAAAATCTTTAAAAGCATCTCAAATTTTTGAGAACTGGGATGTGAAAATCTGCATCTTTTAATTCTACAGTTTTTAGAAAACTATAATGAGGAATGAAAGGTAAGAGAGACTGTTGAAACAGCATTACATTTTGGAATCTTGCTGTGTAGGTTTAGAAATGAAAGGTCTACACCAGGTCTCCAGGTTCCCTGTTTAATTGACGCCAATAATAACCTTGAGTAAAATCCTTTATTTGATTTGGAGGTACAGGCTCTATAACCCCCTGAGACACAATTTAATCCAGGATAGAAGGGAACAGTGAAGTGTGACTAGATGGATGTGGTGGGAAAATGAGGTAGGGTGTTCCACTTCCAGTTGTAACTTTTTTGAATTATTCTCAGAACACAGGTGTCAGAGACAATAGTGAAGACCAAGACTTTGAGAAAGTTTTACAAGGCTGTCAGGAAGGATGGGGGAAACACTGAGGGGCAATGTTGTCAATCTGCTTTTTTAGATTGTCCTTGGGCTTGGAAGGGGTTTTCTTTCTTTTCCTTTTTGAACCTCCCTGTCATTGTTTTTTGAACATTTGTTTACCTGATTTTTTTTTCTGAGATTGCTTCCTATAAAAGGTTTTTGGACTGTAAGGAAAGTTTGCCTTATATTTGGGAATGGGGATTGAAAGCCTAACATGCAAAGCTATGTCAAACCCAGAGCTGTTGGACATGCTCCACTTAAAGAAATCCCAATCCCTCCGAGCTACACGCTCTAGGGACCTTAACCTTGTCACCACAATAAACAGAACATGCTGGAGGGATAGATTCCTGTCCCAGAGACTTCCCATACTCTGGAACAGACTACCTATCTATGTCAAACAGAGCTCCTCATTAGCACTCTTCAAGAAAAATCTTGATGATTGGATGGGAAATGGGAAATTCACCCCGGGGATCACTTCTGTGGCTCTGCTCGACAGGGGCACAGGAAAATAATTTTCTTGGGTGGCGAAAGCCAGGGTACATTTTTTGGCTAGGCTTGTATGTAGGCTAGGGCCGATAGCCTAGTACCTACCTATGAACCTATGAGACCCCTTGGACTGACTTTCCTCATTCATCAAATCTTTGTAAGTATAACTTTAAATTATTTGTAACCTACAACATTTTACTGATAGTCCAGGGTACTTTAGCTAATGAAATATCACTCTGTCATTCATTTCCCAAAAAGTGAGTCCACAGAATTACAGCAAAATTGCTAACAGGGTGAACTTAATACCAACAATACCACTGTTCATATCATAGGTTTCTACAAAGAGTGTTACAAAATTCTGGTCTAAAACTATTAACAAATGCCAAAAATGTAAGTGCTTGTTTAATGTGATAAATGTCTGCTTGTGAGCTGCCCAGCTATTGGCTGCTATGTAGGTCATATGGCAGACTACTGCTGCATTTTTGAACAGATAGGTATTCCTTAGGAGATAAATACAACTTTAAAAAAACAAAAAATAAATTAATAAAATACCGCCAAGACCACAGATCCAAGAAGTAAGCAAATTTAATGAAACTCTTAGCTTCTCAGCTTGCACAGACTTCCAAGAGTAAAAACACTACAAAACACTCTTTACTTAAATACAGCATATTGCACAAGACAATTAATCAATTAAACCTACAATTTAAATCACATACTTCCAATTACATTCCTTGTTGATTCCCTGAGGCTCCAAAGTACCATACTTTAAAATCAAGAGGGTTTCTTTTTTTAAAAGTTTATTTTTTAAAGACACACATTCACCTATACCAACTTGCAATTTTTCCAGGGCACAGCCCCTAAGGGAATCAGTATGGAATTGTATGTTTATTTGATTAATTGTGTTGTGCAATATGCTGTATTTAAGTAAAGAGTGTTTTGCAGTGTTTTTATTCTTGGAAGGCTGTGCAAGCTGAGGCGCTGTTTCATTAAATTTGCGTACTTCTGGGATCGGTGGTCTTGGTGGTATTTTATTCCTTAGGAGATAAAAGGAAACGAAACTGGTGTGGATGGCGACCTCAAAACTCCTCAGCTCGGACACAAACCAGAAGAAATCCAGAAGAAAAACGTTTTATTGCACAGAAACACAAAATAAAAAATAAAAAATACTGAATTTTTATTTTGTGTTTCTGTGCAATAAAACGTTTTTCTTCTGGATTTCTTCTGGTTTGTGTCCGAGCTGAGGAGGTTTGAGGTCGCCATCCACACCAGTTTTGTTTCCTTTTACGTTGTTGCTGTGCTGTGGTTCAATTCCTTAGGAGATAGCTTTGTTAATAATTAGTGCCTCCTCAGGTTCACTTCACAGCATCTCATTCAGAGAAATGACCATGTGTTTGAGTTCCCAGTTCCTGCATATCTTTCTCCTGTGCACCCAATGATTCAGCTCTCACAAAAAGAAGAGGGCTATAACACTACTATTGTAATGCCTCATCTTACACCATCTGTCTGCAGCTTGGTTTTCACATCCCTAAGTTTTGTGTTGGCAGCTGTAAGAATACAGTATGGCACTATTCTTCACATATGAAGGTCTGCTTCACTGAGGAAGGAGTGTGAAGTTAAGGTGAAGAGCAGGGAAGGGGCAGATCTACTGTTTTTGTGCCATAAAATAAACTAGACTGATGCAATGATGACATTTTTAAGAATCTTTCTCTCTCTTTCTCTCTCACACAAAACACACACACTCACCTGATCAACAACTTTGAGCTTCTCAGTAAACTCTGCTTCCAGAGCAGATGTATCTTCTCCTTTTTGTTTTGCACTTGGAATCCTGAATACATAGGCTTGTGCCTGGATAAAGAATACAACACAGGCTATTAGTGGCAAGATACTATTCATCATAATTTACAAAATATAGCTGTACTTGCCTTGGAGAAAACACTGCTCTTTCACAGTATCCTAAAACCAGTAGAATGTTTAATAAACATGAATCTGAGAAGGAAATACATACTGTTATATACTGACATTTCTAAAAGATTTTATTCTTTATTATTTCAGTTGCTGCCAGACACATATGATACCATGAACATCACTGCAGTAAAAACTGTCTTATCCAACTTTGTTTCTTAGTGTATGCATTCTCCTGAAGCCAAATAATTTAATATCACTGGGGGCAATAGACTATAATCTTTCACTGCATGGTTGATAACAAAGTATTCAACATATTAAAAACACTGTCAAATGCTTAGGCTGTTTAAGCAGGTATACAAGAAAAGTTAAAAAGGTGCTTAGCCTGCACAAAAAAAAAAAAACACTATGAGGTATTCACATTGATAAATACTTCACACAACAAATCGAATAAATGTATATAAAAAGATTTTTTAAAGAATTTTTTTCATTGAGTCACTCTAAAAAGTAAAAAATAATGAAGAAGTGTGAAAACTTTGCAAAAGACACGCAGACAAGATGATTTCAGAAAAGTGTTTAAGGTTGGTTTTGCTGATTGTGATAATGATGCACCAGAAGAAGTAGCAGGAATTAGCAAAGCCAACCTCGAATGCTTTTATGAAATCAGCTTGTATGTGTATTTTTTGCAAAGTTTTCACTCTTTTTCATTATTTTTTTTACTTTTTAGAGTGACTCAATAAAAAGCATTCTTTTTTAAAAAAATATATTTTGTTTTTATATTTTTATTTACTATATGAAAATATTAGAGAGAGAAAAGACACAAACTGAAGACTGGAGTTCAACCTCCTTTGTTGATCTGTATGAAAGAGATGAGCAATTACTTTGTAAACAGTGTCATTAGTTGCATCTCACCAAACATTGTCACTAGTTTCTTCACCCAAAAACAAGTTATAGATAAAGCTCCACCTTTTATCATGTGTCAAGAATAAATATATGATAACAGTCCAGGATTAAATTAGGTCTTGTTTTCTTTAAAAATTTACAGTAATCATTTTTCAGTATAACATTAACTGTACTGATTAATTGTTAACCACAAACTGTGTTTAGGATGGGAAAGTGATTTTTTTTCAAACCATATTTTTATGCTTTTATAATGAAAAATGAAATACAGGAAAATGAGTTACCTCAGCACCTGGTGTTCTAGCACTATTACCTGATGCGGAGATAACACAGTACGCATTGCCAAGGGGCTAAGAATATAATGAGAACAGGTTGGGTGAAGTGGAAAGAATCATATTTATTTACACAATGAAAATAATCCTTGAAATGGATTTCCTCACCTTAAATAAAAATATAAATATTATTATTGACTCACCCTAACAAGTAAAAAGTCAGGAAGAAAAGTGAAAACTTTGCAAAAGAAATACACACAAGCTGATTTCAGAAAAGCATTTGAGGTTGGTTTTGATGATACTGATAATCAGGTACCAGAAAAAGCAGCAAGAATCAACAAAACCAACCTCAAATGCTTTCTGAAATCAGCTTGTCTGTGTTTCTTTTGCAAAGTTTTCACTCTTCTTCCTTATTTTTTTACTTTTCAGAGTGACTCAATAAAAAGCACTTTTTTTAAAAACATCTTTTTTATTTATATTTTTATTTTTTTACTTTTTAGTCTTCAAATAAAATATTGTATTGTATTGTCCCTCTATCATTATACTTTTATTCACTAAGCATTTATCTATTTATCTATTTAAGACCAAGTCAAGTAACTATGGAAGAAATAAGTGTATGGTGCCCCAAAACACTTCTTTGCAATTTTCCAAGTATCAGTCAAATGTAATGCTACCAAATGTTTCCGACAAAATCTCTCCGTTCTTGATATGTGTTACTTCCTTTTTCTACCCACAACACCCATTTGCTAAAAGACCATGTTCCAGTCCACTAGTAATAACAACATCCCATTATGAAATCTAATTTTGTTCATCACTGTTAAAAAATGATTTTTAAATCTGGGTGGGAGATACATCACCGGAATTCTTATAACTTATTTGCTTACATAATGTAATGGACAACAGCACATCTAAACTACCTATTAGCTACATCTTGATTTGTAAGAGGAATCACACTCAGTAAGCAACATACATTTCATCATTATTCATTCAACACGTGTTCTTATAGCAATCAGTTAACATTAAACATCTCCCTATCTGTCAACACAGATGCAGAAGTGTAACAAAACTTACAAACATATCTTGGTCAAGGAAGAGTCGCGTTCTCTTCATGGTACATCTTGTTGTGCCACACCTCTTCCAGTTCTCCCTATTCACAAGTCTTGTAATCAGTGGAATTTTTTTCCCAAAGTTTCTCTTTTTTTTCACTAAAAACTCTTCCTGTACCTTAAATCACTGCCTGCCATTTGTCTCTGTCTCTGCTGTTCTCTTACCCCACTGAACTCACCCTCCCTACTGTCCACTCCAGAGCATATACTGTTGGTCAGTCTGTGTGTGTGTGTGTGTGTGTGTGTGTGTGTGTGTGTGTGTGTGTGTGTGTGTGTGTGTGTGTGCGTGCATGGCATGCGTGCGGCATGCGTGTGTGTGGAGGAAATTATGTAGGGAGATGAAACAGTGTGTGTGTGTGTGTGTGTGTGTGTGTGTGTGTGTGTGTGTCTCGCTAATGACAGAGGGACAATATTTTCTTTAAAGACTATAACATTGTCCCTCTGTCATTATTACAATGTTTTTTACTGAAATTGGCTTAGCGAAACAGTGGAAAAAATGCAGAGCAAAGCTCAGCATCTTCGCTCAGCATTTTTTCCGTTGTCTAGCGAGAGCATGACAGAACCACATAGGGACAGAGTGACAGAGCCACAAAGCCAACTTCAATAAAAAGCATTCTAAAATTAAAAAAATAGGCCTTTAGTACACTAAGCTCAAGTCTTTAGCAAGGGATTGTAATTTTACAGACACTGATTTAGTATTCAAAACACAATTTATCCAGAGCAGTTACTATGGAATGCTCAAATAAGAGATACTGCTTAACACAATATCACATTAAATAGCTTACTCAATTGTGAAAGATCATCAGAATTTTCAGTACTGCAAGAAAATGCATCAGAGAATGACATTTTATCATAATTAGTGTTTGAAACAGCAGATATTGAAAAGACAATCCAGAAGCAGATCAAAAGCAGAAACAGTACAAGGCATGTTGCAGCTTAAACACAATAAAACTATAGAGGCACCTGGTCACATAGAAATGAATACCCATCAAAAGTTAAAATGTGTGAATTGTAACAGATGAAATCTCTTTGCAAGACTGTACAGATCAATGCCAGGGCAGGGCAGATACAAAACTTAAGATTAAAAGTGTGACAGAAGAGTTAAGGTCAGGTACTGAAACTGAAAACTGAGGAAAAGCATAGGCACATGGAAATCATATAATAATCTAAAACAGAATAAACTAGAAATAAATAGTCCACATAAGAAAAACAAACTTAGTCATGTTTATAGATTCAGATATATCCAGAGGGAATGATGAACTTATAATCGGATAAAGCTATGGTCTCTGGAAGTACCCTCTTAAAGAACCGCTAACAAAGCTGGGATATTTCTAAACAAATATAAGTATAAATAAAATATTGTCTGGACAATAACCAATGTCCTAAAAGGCAAAGGATCTTGTGTAATCAGTTACTGTACAGCAAAAGCTCTAGGATTAATCAATTCATAAATATAAAACAAGCTAATTCAAAAAGTAGCAAGTGAGACAGCTTACATATAGAATATGATCATTTAAATGAAATTCCAGCACTGCAAATTCCATCTCCATACTTCTGAGAATGTAAAAATGGAAGAAAATGTGATAAGTTTGAATAACAATGAAGTGTCTTTCAGCTTTTCCCAGTTAGAGGCTGCCACAGTGGATCATCGTTCCACTTATGATTAGCAGTGGATTTTTACAGTGTCGAGTTGCCAGCCCGGCACCCAACATTCACAGAAGGCGCACTTACTCACACATTTACCTGCATGTCTTTTTTTTTTTAAAGTTTAGTCGATCACAGAGAGGACATGTAGACTCCACACAGGAGGCTCTCCAGCCGAGAATCGAACCGGAGAAGCTCTTGATGTGAGGCGACAACTGCGAGTGTGGCCAACCGATAGGTTAGCATAACAATAAGTGTGACAAAATATGTGAAGCTCCCAGAACACAGTTTTGCAAAGATAAAGGGAAAAACTAAAAAAAAGATTCCTTATTTATAGAAAGTGAAGCAACTGTGTATCAATAATTCCTGGTAGAGAAGGAATAAGACAGAAAAAACATGAAGGCTACAAGGATGCCATCACCATTCTAACATCAGGAAATTGTATCCCTAAAGTTAAGTCACATAACATAAGGCTGACTCATCTAAGTGCTGCAAAAGTTAAAGCTCTTGTAAGGGAAATATTTGATTCTCTAATATGGAAAATGTAAAGAAGTGTGCTGAGCATCTGTTAGTGTGCAAAACAAATACAGTCAGAAACACACGTACACCAGCAAGATGCCAGGTTCACCAGCAGCTGTTTAGAGACATATTGTTTTGATTTCTATGGGTTATTCAGTAACACTAATTACTGTCCACATATGATTGATGAATACTTTACAACAGCAGAATTAATACTTTCTAACTCTGCCAAAGCTGTTATACTGTTAATATACAAATTTTAAAATATGGAATTCCCAAACTTAATAGATGAAGCACCTTTTAACACCATCCATTTTAGACAATTTTATAGTGATTTAACCATTCGTCATTTAAGAATAATTTCAGTATGGCCATGTGCCATCTCAGAATGGCTTATGACTACAATAGTCAAGGCAGTCAGAATTGCAAAAATTGAAGGCATTTCCTGAAAACAAGTTTACACCACATTAAGGGATTACAGTAGTGTAATCCATTCAACTAATATCATTTTACACCACATTAAGGGATTATAGCAGTGTAATCCATTAAACTAATGGCATTTTACACCACATTAAGGGATTATAGTAGTGTAATCCATTCAACTAATGGCATTTTACACCACATTAAGGGATTATAGTAGTGTAATCCATTCAACTAATGGCATTTTACACCACATTAAGGGATTATAGGAGTGTAATCCATTCAACTAATGGCATCTCATGGCAAACTGTATCTTCAAACCACATTAAGGGATTATAGCAGTGTAATCCATTCAACTAATGGCATTTTACACCACATTAATGGATTATAGCAGTGTAATCCATTCAACTAATGGCATTTTACACCACATTAAGGGATTATAGCAGTGTAATCCATTCAACTAATGGCATTTTACACCACATTAAGGGATTATAGCAGTGTAATCCATTCAACTAATGACATTTTATACCTCATTAAGGGATTATAGCAGTATAATCAATTCAACTAATGACATCTCATGGTAAACTGTATGTTCACTTTCAGCTACAACAAGCTATCTTCATTGCTCCAAGTATTCCTGTCTAGAGCCAAACCAAATAAACTGATAAAACAAAGAAACAAAGTAAATCCTTGTAGAAAGCTCAAGAGTCATACTGAAATGGACAAGCCTAAAGTGGGACAGTCCAAATTGCTGAAATAAGTGGGTCAGAATAAAATGTTCAGCTCTTTATCATTTGCAGCTCTATAATGTTATAAAGGTCAAGGGTGCCATGATCACCATTCCAAATTCCAGACATACCTTCCTGGCATGTTTTCCCTTATGAAGCTATTTTACAGTGACAGCAACCACTTAGGCTTCTGAGCTGCCACTGTACGTAACTTTGCCTTTGAACTATACCGTGTCTCTCACCCCTTTGCTATTAACAAGGAGACTGTGGTCAAGGTCCTCTAAGAGAAAGTAGCAAAGAGACAAAGGCATCATAATGATGTATGCTACAAGAATAACATTGGTTATTTTCTTTTCTGTGCAGACTTTCCACTGACTCAGTAATATCAAAGCCAGGCCATACAGTATACAGTGATTCAGATGTTTCACCGTCTGATTATTTTATAGCCTCACCAATGGTCAAGCTTCAAATGTTCTACTGTATAATCACTGGATGGATGGAGGGAAATAGGCAGCTACCATGGGCACCATGTATTAGAGGGTGCAAAAAGGTGAGTTGTGAATGAATAAGCAGTTAATTAAAATAGAAGAGCCATCATTCATCCAGACTGGTGGACCATGGAGGCAGGAGAAGAGACATGTAATTTAGACTTGCAATGCAAGTACTAGTAGAACCAATAAAAGGTGAGGATTATGTATGATCTTGCTGGGAGATTTATTTTAGGCTTGTTCTATCATATTAACAATTGTGTCAGCCCTTTCTGCTTTCTTCAGAAATGTAATGGTTTATTCTGCTTGCTTTATTTTGCAGTTAGTTTGTTATCAGCTAACTGCAAAACCTACTATATATGCATTTACTGTTTTAAACTACTGCATGTGATCTGATTTGTACCTCAAGGAATAGTGCCAGTTTTTCTCATGTTGTTATCTTTACTATTGCTTCTTTGCCTCTAGTCCTCTTGAGATATGTCTTCTAGAATATGGAAAGAGCACAGAGAGAAGGTCTACTCAGTCCACAAATAAAATATATGATGATTGCACAGAACCTCACATTTTTGATTTGCATGATAGCCTAAAACCATTTGAGTTAATTTCCCTTGCAAATTGAAAGATCTTTTTGGTCTTCAGCTCTTCTACTTGGAAGAGGTACCAAATGGGGGGCAATGTCCAAGACATGAAATGACGTATTACACCTCAGTTCTACTGCTTTATCATTTTATTCCTTTACAACCTCAAAAACATCCAAGTTTCAAAGGTGCAACTGTTACTTTACCAGACTGACAAAATGAGTGTAACTGAAAAAAGGATAAAAGTAAAGTCCTTAAGTTAAACTGTAATGAAAAAAAGGAACTAATAAAACATTGTGTTCAACATGTTCTAAGACTGTTGGTTTGGAAATCTTTTAAAAAGGAAGTAAATGTGATGTCACCATGACAAAAGCCTCAACAACAGTACAGCGCATTTTATTAAGTTCTTTGTCCAAATAAAGCAATTCATGAAACTATGACACTGGAAAGGTGAAGTTACCAACTCTCAATAGCACCAGTAGCACACTAGAAGCACCCTAGGCAGGATGGGTTCTATGGCTTACTTGCAACCATCTGTAAATCTAAAGCTCAATTCACCTATATGACTTGCAAAGCAACTCCTTAACTAGTTCGTTATTGCAGGCATACGAATGTATAACAGTGTAGCTCAAAGACAAGGTTACACTCAGAAGTCTGTTAAAAGCCCAAGTGCTTACTGCAGTCTTTGTATTCTTATTTATTTATTTGTTTTGGTAATGGGATTAAAACGCTGATTCAAATAGATGTACTTCAGTACTCAGGTCTAAGCCCATTCACAAAGTCATTAATTTCAAATTACAACATGCCACTAATGGAAGCATTCAGTGAATCCTGACTGTCTAGAGATTTCCTGCAATGAGTTCTGTTAATCTGTGGGTGTCATTTGGAATTAGAAAGTGTGTATGTACATTGATTTTGAATCTGCTGTGGCAGTTTACTTTATTTATTAATATTTATTAATTAAAATATAAGAGCTATCATTCATCCAGACTGGTGGACCATGGAGGCAGGAGAAGAAACATGTAATTTACAGTTGCAATGCAAGTACTAGTAGAACCAACAAAAGGTGAGGATTATGTATGATCTTGCTGGCAGATTTATTTTAAGCTTGTTCTATCATATTAGCAATTGTGTCGGCCCTTTCTGCTTTCTTTGGATATTTAATGGTTTATTCTGCTTGCTTTATTTGGCAGTTAGTTGTTATCAGCTGACCGCAAAACCTACTATATATGCGTTTACTGTTTTAAACTACTATGTGTGATCTGATTTTTACCTCAAGGAATAGTGCCAGTTTTTTCTTATGTTGTTATCTTTACTATTGCTTCTTTGCCTCTAGTCCTCTTGAGATACGTCTTCTAGAATATGGAAAGAGCACAGAGGGAAGGTCTACTCAGTCCACAAATAAAATACATCATGACTGCACAGAACCTCACATTTTTGATTTGCATGATAGCCTAAAACCAGTTGAGTTAATTTCCCTTGCAAATTGAAAGATCTTTTTGGTTTTCAGCTCTTCTACTTGGAAGGGGTACCAAATGGTGGGCAATGTCCAAGACATGAAATGACGTATTACACCTCTGTTCTATTGCTTTATCATTTTATTCCTTTACAACCTCAAAAACATCCAAGTTTCAAAGGTGCAACTGTTACTTTACCAAACTGACAAAATGAGTGTAACTGAAAAAAGGATACAAGTAAAGTCCTTAAGTTAAACTGTAATGAAAAAAAGGAACTAATAAAACATTGTGTTCAACATGTTCTAAGACTGTTGGTTTGGAAATCTTTTAAAAAGGAAGTAAATGTGATATCACAATGACAAAAGCCTCAACAACAGTATAACATGTTTTATTAAGTTCTCTGCCCAAATAAAGCATTTCATGAAACTATGACACAGGAAAGGAGAAGTGACCAACTCTCACTAGGACCAGTAGCACACTAGAAGCACCCTAGGCAGGATGGGTTCTATAGCTTACTTGCAACCATCTGTAAATCTAAAGCTCTATTCACCTATATGACTTGCAAAGCAACTCCTTAACTAGTTCGTTATTGCAGACATATGAATGTGTAACAATATAGCTCAAAGACAATGCTACACTCAGAAGTCTGTTAAAAGCCCGAGTGCTTACTGCAGTCTTTGTATTCTTAATTATTTATTTGATTTTGTAATGGGATTAAAATGCTGATTCAAAAAGATGTATTTCAGTACTCAGGTCTAAGCCCATTCACAAAGTCAGGAATTTCAAATTATAGCATGCCACTAATAGAAGCATTCAGTGAATCCTGACTGTCCAGAGATTTCCTGCAGTGAGTTATGTTAATCTGTGGGTGTCATTTGGAATTAGAAAGTGTGCATGTACATTGATTTTGAATCTGCTGTGGCAATTTACTTTATTTATAGTGTGATGACCGTGCCCTGGCCCAGCAATCAAGGAGCCTCAATCCTTACCACTAACACCAGGGAGGTCGTCTCCGAGAAGACAGGAAAGGATAATTAATACACACAGTAAAGTACAATTTCCCTTAAGTGCACACAGAGATCGCAGTCAGTCTGGGGCTAGTTGCTCCCTTGCTCACCAGGTCCCTAATAAGTCTCCCCACCGGCACAGCTATAGGGTCCAGGTCTCAGCCTAGCTGGGCAAGCTAAAACCTCCAGTACCTTCTCTGTCCAACCAGTGCTTCATGTCCCTGCCCAAGTAGTTGACACAACACACACACACTTTGAGATAAGTATTTATACAACTTCACAGACACTCCTGGGAAAGGCTGACACAGATTCTTCAGCTGTGCCCCTTTACCCAGACCATACAGTAGTAATCCCTGCCACCACCCAGCTAATAATATCAGCTACTAAAAGGCCCTTAAAAGGGTGTCCAATTATTACTGTGCAGTATTATTATCCAATGGTAATGTGACTATTCAGTCTAGGGTTATTGGAAGGGCTTAGACAGTAAACTCTATAAATATATAATGTACTCTAAAGCATAATTTTTCTCTACATAAACCAGCCACAGGTAGAAGGTTTTAAAAATATTTAATAATAAATAATCAAAACACAAGACAGAACTACTATACCACAGAGATATCTAAGAGTTCAGAGATCACACAGAAACTCAAAATAATACAGTAGGACAGGTCTGATTCCAAAGTAAAATACCTAAGTAATCTTTACTAGCTTTAACTATTCCTACAAGAAATCACACTGCTAAAACTTACATGTGAGCATAAGGCAGAGTGCTGATAAGTTGGATATCAAGATCAAAATGCTCTTAGTCTGTTGTGAGAAATAGTATTTAAACATTACTAACAAACATGTCTGCTGGGTCCCTCCCAAATTACATCATGTTAACACTTAGGTTTTCCCAGGCAAACAAACTGCATTATTTAGCAATCTAACACCTGCTCAGAAACTTACAACAATAGAAGACATTTCACATGTATATTCTAACAGAAACCAGAGCAGTAAAGCACCATCCACATGTAAATTCTTGTCATAAACTTTAGCCTTAAAACAATGGGCATGAAACCTTCATCCAGATGCACTGGAGCCGAATTCTAACATGAAAGGGTCACAACATGCTTCATTGAGCTAGTAGAGTGCAATGTTGTCACATATTTTGCAGTTCCACATTTCGCAGTATTCTTTTACATTCAAGAAAACATGCCTGTATTTTACATTTATTTACAAATGCCAGAATTATATATCAAATTCTATTTGACTAGGCTGGCAGCCTTCACCCATCTCTCCCCAATTGTCACATATAGCAAATGAAATCTTAAATTATGTAAAAGAATCTGTCACTCATCTTCATTTTGAGTACAGGTTCACTAATTAAAAAAAGAGACCGCCTGCTTTATTTATTTCTATATCTATTTACTTTAATTTTTTTGACTGGGAATGTCCAACTGGGAAGCCACATTTTCAGAGAAGTCTTGGGGAGAAGTGTCCATACAGATACAGTAAGTAAGGACTTTACAAAAATATGCGCTGATATTAATATAAGAGATAAATGTGAATTTTGAACAAGAAATTACAACTAACTGTAATAAAGATGCAAATATATACTAGAAATTTGGGATAGCAAAACAAAAAAAAATTATAAGTGCAATGATTGAAACATTAATGGAAAGCAAATTCAAGAACTTTTATGGTAATGTCCCAAAAAGGTAGTGGCTGTAAAGACATATGAATAATACAAAGGAAATGCAAGCACTTGCTTAAAGAAGGAGTTGGTCTGTCCTAAGGAGTCCACTTAAACGTGTATGTCTTCAAAGAATTTGGCTTCAGGGAGGATGAGATTACATGACTTGCATATCCAAATAAAGAAGGGTTATTGTACATTACTGGAACTGAAGAAGCCAAGTTGTGAGTCTAAAGGAGTAAATGTCTGGATGAAGTCTGCCAGAAGGGTAAGTCAACAATGCTTTTTTGGGAAACAACCATAAGGGTTTCTGCAGCAGATTGGACAGAAGAAATCTACTATATGTACTAACGACCTATTTGGTCAAGTCTGGACTGCTCCCTGCTGAAAGCTTTGTTACTGACATGGTCATATGTGCAGTCATTCAACCTGCTAGGGTTCAAGCATGATGAAAAATAAACAGGTAAGGTGTCAGGAACAGGTGCAAGAATATATGAAAATAAAGTGGTGGGAAACTGCTGTGATGTTCATTACCTAAATATGTATTGACAGACAATGGTGTGATCTAAAAATATCTCCGGTTCAATAAGGAAATTTTATTTCATTCTCAACTCATGCACACACACACACACACACACACACACACACACACACACACACACACACACACACACACACATGCACACACACACACGTGCACACATACACACACACACACACACACACACACACACACACACACACACACACACACACACACACACATCATAAAGCAATAAGGAAACCGCTTCACAACACCTTAAGATATATGGCCTTCATTACAAAAGCTGGTACATGTCCTGTAGCATTGTGACAAGTGACTGCTACTGCCACAATATTCCAATTTGTTTTGCTCTCTTTGCCCCCATTGTCTGTCAGCCCCCTCCAAGGCCAATTTATTCTCCCTCTCTGAGCCAACGGTTTACCAGGCGGTACTATCATTTAGACAACCATCATGGGTGGTTCAGTTTTTTTTCTCCTTTGATTATCTCCATCCCTAATGCACATACCAGGTGAGGTGTGGGGGAGGGTATGCAATGGGATGACAGCAGAGGGCATCCCTGGACTTCCACAAGGGGTGTTCCCTCCAAGCATTCCTGTCCCACCCTCCCCAAAACATGAGCTGCAAGCTTCTTGGTCCCCACCAGGAGGTTGGCATCATCCAGTATGCCTCTGACTGCACACAAGTCCTCCATTCCCCTCTCCAGGAGAGGTGAGTGGGCTATATCCTCTTCAGCCTTTCCCTACCCTTCCTGGTTTCTCCAGTGCAGGAGCCATTAATTGAGGCAGCCTAGAATCCATCTCAAGCTCCAAGGAGCTATGTAACAATGTAACAATATGTTAATTCTCATTTCCACTTTTCACTGCCTCATTAACGACATATATTCTAATTACTGTTAGCACAGCCTGACAGTCTGCAGTAAAAGTTATCATTTGACAATAGCACCCTTCTTTCACAAAGTGAAGCCATACAATAAAAATTGCAACAAAGGGCTAGCTACCTAAAACAGTAATTCTTTTTTATTTCTTCACTAGTTCATACTTCCTCCTTTGCTTTACCATACACAACCCAGTAGGGCTGAAGTTCACCTGTAGCATATGTTAGTAACTCACTCTAACAAAGCTTGTCCCTTCTTTTCTTTTTAAACAACACAGTTACCCCTAAACATTACACCATGGTTTACTACAAATGTATGCATGCATAACTGTTGCTATGTACTATAATGAGTGGAAGGAATCCTGGTCACCTTATCAAAACCTTTCAACCACACATTTTGTTGGAGAACCTTGCAATACAGAAGTATTACATTTCCTGTGGGCAGCATATCTTCTAGAATACTACAAAAGTTGTGTGTTCCTATAATCGCGGAGCAACTGCATAAATGAGCAGGTAGTAGCGAACAGGTCAGGTCTAAGCAGACAGAGCTCAAGTAGATGTAGCACACAGAGGTAGAAGCAGTAGGAACCAGGTTTCCTGATGCCAATAAGAGGCATGAGAAGCACTCCTGCCTTATATAGTTATCATAAGAGGAAATTAGGGAAAAGTATAAAGGTGTTCAGGGGGGCATCTTGTGGACCACAGCTTCCTTTGGAATTCCAAATGATAGGCGAATTAGAAAGACATAATCTCTGGACTTGGCAATGGAAGGGATGCAAACAGGTCACAATGCAAATTACTCCACAAATTAAACAACTAGCAAGTTAAAGGATGGAAGAGTGATCGTTTATTGGGCATCAAGAGACAAATGACCTTATTCTAGCCACTAAAGAAATGGTCATTCCTGGAATGTCATTCACTATCAGAAAACAGCTTGATTGCACAGACCATTTCTTAATTCATTGCTTTTTAGTATAGACCTACAATATATAGTACATTAAGACCTTAGCCCCCTTGTTTGTAGATAGCAAGCCACTTCCATGTTGTCAATGTTGATGGCAATGACACACTACAGAACCAAGTCCCAAAAGTCCAGCAGTCAGTAGAGCTGCTATCATGTTCACTTAGTTGATGTGCATGTTTGATCTGGAGGATGTCCATACACATTGGGATGTTTGTCCATTGCATAGCCTCTCCCACTTTAGGCCAAATGCATTTGTTGTGACTTTGGCTAGTGACTAAGTGACTAGTGGTAACTAGAAAGGATTTCCTGAAGTAAGACTAGATGTGTCCATCCCCCAGTAATGATTCTGTTTGAATGATTTAATGATCCTAATTTGGTGGGACATTAGGCCTATAATCTCAGACAACTGGACCTTAAATTTCCACCAAAGCACTCTCATGTGAACTATGGCATAGTGGACAATGGGCATGGGGTTGCCACTGACCCCAGGGTCTTCAGGCATAAATAAAACAGTGCACATTGTGAGGTTCATCATGTTTGAAGCAGCTGAGGATTGGGAAAGAATGTTGCCTCATAACAGCCCATCTAGCAATCCCATAATGGTTCACAGGTTAATATTAGGCTGCTGATCCAGAGGACCATTAGTAGCCCTGCCACAATATCCCATATCATAGGTACTCATTGACATGGCTAATTTATAACTAAATTATACCCCTTTCAATGAAGACTTGAGGGGCCAGACCTGGGATATATTTATAACTGCTCATCCACACATCCATTACACTTTAAGAGGGCCAGAGAGTTACTCTGCTTTATATGCAAAGGAAGTCTATTCCATAAAAGAAGGATTGTCTGTGACATATGTCTATCTTGCCAAAAGGTCCTGTTTATGTTTCTCTGGAAGTTAAGCTCTGTTGAGCTGGTGTTTAGGGTGTTATTAATTTTGCGGATGTGCAAAAGGTCTCATATGACTGAATCCTTAAAGGTTTTGTAGTCTATATGGAGGTCACCTCTTTGTAAGAAGAAGAAAAGAGACTAGAGGGAAAAGAGAGATAACACTTTGAGGTGGTCGGGTAAGTTCAAGGAAGACATGCCCTTGATTATCTTAGTGAGGAAATACTATGATCTTTCAAGCTGAGTCATATGCTTAGGCAAGTACAAACCAGGGGGGCTATTATAATCTATTGTGGACCTGATGAGGGAGGAATAGAGGGGGATGAAAACCTTCTTAACTGGAAGATACACCCCTGGTGATTACTATGGCTAGGTAAAAGGATTTCCTAACAGCAGATACATGGTAATGAAAGAATTGTTAATTGTCACCAAAAGTGCCCAGACTCCTAATGGCTAACTCAAATTTCAAAGTTTGCCAAAGGACATAATGCTGTATTTCTTGGAATTAAACTTTAGACTGTGATCCAAGCACCACTTATTTGCACATGATAGTCCATCCTGAAGAATCTGGAAGTCATATGGGATTTAATATCTCCAAGTTAACAGTCATCTGCAAACTTGGTTAGCCACAGGCCCTTGATGTCAGCCTTGACATCAGAGAAGTATATACTAAAAAGGAGTGGTCCAAGATCCACTGGGAACTATTCTATTCAAAACACCACGCTTCTCACTCTAACAGATTGGGTTTTGCAGTTAGCTAGTTTGCTATCTAGTGGGTAACACAGAGGTTTATGTTTAATTGACTAACTTATCTATAATACCAGAATGTGGGATGGTATAGAAGGCCTTGACAAGATCCAGATAGGTAGTGTGAACCGATCTGCTCAAGTCTAGTACATTCAAAGTTCCAATACTACTATCAAGTACAACACAACCAGCTAAAAACAAAATGTTTTATTAAGCGCTTTTCGTCTTGCTTATAGCAAGACGTCTTCAGATACATCATAAAAACAGTACATACTTCCCTTTTTTATTTTAAAATCAACCAATCATACTAGTTCCTCAATTAGTTTAAAACACTCCAGCTTAACTATTTTGTTCCATGAACCCATCCTTCCCTGTTTAAAAAAAAGAAGAGAGAAACACAATAACGTCATGTAAATGACTATGTTACTCTAAAATTCATTCTTTTCCTCTTCATATAATATTTAATGTACATATTAATTTGTACTAGTTACTTCATGTTTCTTTAACACTGCACGATGCTCCTATCTCAACAAACTTTTAAGTTTTAACACAGAAAGCACTGAGGCAATTTCATTTAAGCCTGGGAAACAACAAGCACTCATCCGCAGTTGCCATAGTAACTCTAACCTTTCTAACATTAATGATTCTGG
Organism: Protopterus annectens; assembly: GCF_019279795.1. NCBI lineage: Eukaryota > Metazoa > Chordata > Ceratodontiformes > Protopteridae > Protopterus > Protopterus annectens. The sequence goes on from NC_056748.1 coordinate 228,723,779, forward strand.
ACCTCCCCTATTACTACTCTTAATCTGATCAATTCCTCTAAATTTAAAACTATGATCTGGATTTTCCATTATGTGCCTTGCTAGTGCGTTGTCACTTTTTATTTTATTAATACAATGAATTTGTTCATACATGCATTCCTTCAATTTTCTATCTGTTTTCCCAATGTAGAATACCAAACAACCCTGGTACTGTGCAATAAAAGCCACCATCTTTGATTGGCAGTCTAACCTATATCTTAAGGTGTATTTTTTGTTAATAACTATATAGTTTCGACCTGTTGACACATACTTGCAATAATTGCACATGCCACACCTGTACATACCCTGTCTACTCGGAAAATTCACTTCATTCATCTCTAAAAGGCACTTCAAGTTAGGTCACCTTTTGTGGGTCTATATTATAACATCAAAGTCTAACAACTTCGAATGTTATAATATCGAACCCAGTAGAGCAAACGCTGGAAATAGCGAAGCTGCAGGACACCAAATACTTTACTAGGGAAAGTATTCAGTGGGCCGTTTCTGCAGCTTCTCTATTTCCTCAACTGTGGAGTGAAGGTTATGGACCGGGTTAAGGTAAGTGTGCAAACAAAGGTGAGGGTGCGATTGGGCATGGGTTAAGTGAGTTAGGGTTAGGGCGTGGGTCAGGTAAGTGTGCGATTGTGTGGACGTGAGGGTTAGGGTGGGGTAGGTGAGTTAGGGTTAGGGAGCAGGTAAGGTAAGTGTGCAATAGTTAGGGACCTTAGGGTTAGGACTGGGTTAAGGTAAGTGGATAGCTAGTGGTGTATGCCTGGTTTAGTGTAGGGTTTTGTGAAGTGTATGTGTGTGGATTATTAATTTTGTTGTGCTTGTGTTGTGTGTATGTTTGTTGGAACAGCAATTTTTTTCCCTGGGAAAAAATTCGCTATTCTGACTCTTCGGTTTTCTGGTGTTTTGATTGAATGGGTTCGATATTATAACATTCGAAGTTGTAAGACTTCGATGTTATAATATAGATCCCCCCTTTTGTATATAATATTCGATGCAGGTTGAAGCCTATGTCTAACGTATGCATCATTTCTCAAAATGTTCAGGTTCTTGTATATAATACTCTTAATTTCTTTGGCTTCAAGACTGTATGTAATTATCAAGCTGTTTGACAAAATTACATCCTTTGTTTGTCCTGTCCTATCCACATTGTCAACCCCACCATTATTAAGTTCACTTTGATCTCCCAAAATCAGTTTAAAAATAGCAATTCTTCTTTTTTCTCTCACTTCCATTACTACGTTCTTCACTAAGGAGGTGGGATATCCTCTCCTAAGAAACATCTTAGTCTGTTGTCACATTCTACAAGGAAATCCCTATCTCTACTTGTCATCTGGGTGGCTCTAACTAACTGCCCTTTCACTACTGATTTGTTTTGGTGAAAAGGATGACAACTAGAGAAGTGCAAGTATGCATTCAAGTAGGTTTCCTTCCTAAATATTTTTGCCACATATTGGCCTCTAATGGAGTCCTTACTTAAAAGTTCATCCAAGAAGGCTATCCTTTCTGTGTCAAAATCTGATGTAAAAATGTAGAAATTCAGTAGTAGGGTTAAACTATGACACTAACTCTTCAGCTGTTTCTTCATCTCCCTTTATAATTATATCATCCAAAAACCTTGTAAAATAGTAAATTTTATTCATTACTTGTTCCACCTTGATGACATATTCATGCTCCCAATATGCCATTACTAGCTTAGCTAGACTTGCTCCACAAGGAAAGCCCATTGCTACCCCTACTTTTTGAAGGCAGAATTTGTTTTTAAAGGTACTGCAGTTGTTTGTGAGGATAATTCCCAAAAGCTCTTCAATTAATTCTACTTCTTCCTCGTGTGCACCTCTTTTTCTTAACATGTAGCTTACCCATTCTATTCCTTCTAAATGGGGTATAGAGGAATACAAATCCTTTACATCTATTGTTAAAAAATGTAATTCTTTCTTAAATTCTAGTTTGCTAATGTTGTCGTTACAGTCATGCTTCGATACCTCTATATTTGCATCACTACCTAAATACTTAAGCATTCTTTCTATGTAATCTTGGTTATCCATGATAATCAAGCCGCCGCCTTTGTCAGGCTTCATAACCCTAATAGGTAACATTTGCAATGCCTTTAGTGCTTGTTTTCCCTCTAGGCTTATGTTAAAGTCAGTGTTATTATATTTTTACCCGATCCTAAACAGTTCTGAATGTTAAGTTCACATATTTGTTCAAACGATATCAAGGCAGGGTGTAATGGAGGGTTATACGTACTTGCTATGTCGTATTCTCTCCTTCTAAACTCAGTTTGGCCTAGTAACAAAGTCAAATTCAATTTCCTAATAAAAATGTTAACATCAATCAATGTATTTGCCAAGTCTGCTCTAAGTGTTGGAACAAATGAATACCCCTTAGCAAGTAGTTCTACTAAAACAGGTTCAATATGCATATTAGAAAAATTAAAAATTTTAACATCATTGTCTTTGTTAAAAATTATGTCACAATTGCTTCTCTTTGTATTTTCCTTTACATTTACCTCCCCTGTCGGTTCTTTCCTTGTTTGCTCATTTGCTGCTGTTGTCCTTTCTGAGGGTTGTGGTTCTGCCCTTGGTTCGAAAAAGTTTCATTACTCGATATATCCTGCCCATTATGTCTTTGGTTGTGCCCAATATTACTGTTATTCCTGTTCGAGAGCATCCCACTTCTCAGTGGACCTTCTTGGTTTTCTACAATATCTTTGCCATTCTCCCTGTTTATGGGCGCACCCGTATCTCCAGTGTTGTCTGTTGGCCCACCCCATTTCTGCTGTTGTCCAATCGCATTCCATCTCTGTGAGGTGGGAGGGTTAGGCTAGGCTGTCCCTTGTTTGTATGCCTGTCTATCCCTATCTAACTTTTTAACTTTCGTAGTTTTTAATTTCAACATATATTGGTCGATGCTACTAAACAGTCTTTCATAGTCATATTTATACCTTAGAAAGTCTGTATGTATTTTAATTGTATTGCCCATTTCCACTGTTTCTTTCACTAGCTGGTCGACCAGAATTTGGTAATGTTTACACATCAACTCCACACCATGTCTGTTAAAGAATTTAACCAATTCCTGATGGAACACTGGCCCTTTCACTAAGCCTGTTAGATAGTGCCAACATCTTAGGGTCTATATTACGTTATTTTAAAAGACTTTGATCACAAGTTAGTCAAGTGTAAAAAACTGACATTGGAAATAGTATATTTCTGGGAATACATTAAAGAGGGTATTGTCCCAAAAGGACTAAGAAGTTGGCACTATCCAACAGGCTTAGTGGAAGGGTCAGTGTTCCATCAGGAATTGGTTAAATTATTTAACAGACATGGTGTGGAGCTGCTTTAGTTGATGTGTAAACATTACCAAATTCTGGTTGACCAGCTGGTGAAAGAAACAGTGAAAATGGACAATACAATTAAAATGCATACAGACTTTCTAATGTATAAATATGACTATGAAAGACTGTTTAGTAGCATCGACCAATATATGTTGAAATTAAAAATTACGAAAGTTAAAAAGTTAGATGGGGATAGACAGGAATAAGAACAAGAGACAGCCTACCCTAACCCTCCCACCTCACACAGATGGAATGCGATTGGACAACAGCAGAATAGGGGTGGGCCAACAGACAACAGTGGAGATACAGGTGCACCCACAAACAGGGAGAATGGCAGACATATTGTAGAAAACCAGGAAGGTCCACAGAGAAGTGAGAGGATCTCAAACAGGAATAACAGTAATATTGGGCATAACCAAAGAAATAATGGGCAGGATATATTGAGTAACGAAAATTTTTTGAACTGAGGGCAGAACCACAACTCTCGGAAAGGACAACAGCAGCAGAAAACGAGCAAATGAGGAAGGAACTGGCAGAGGAGGTAAATGTAAAGCAAAATACAAAGACAAGCAACTGTGACATTATTTTTAACAAAGACAATGACGTCAACATTTTTAATTTTTCTAATATGCATATCGAACCTGTTTTAATAGAACTACTTGCTAAGGGGTATTCATTTGTTCCAACACTTACAGCAGACTTGGCAAATATGTTGATTGATGTTAAACGTTTATTAGGAAATTGAATTTGACTTTGTTACTAGGCCAAAATGAGTTCAGAAGGAGGGAATACGACATAGCAAGTACATATAATGCTCCATTACACCCTGCCTTGATATCGTTTGAACAAATGTGTGAACTTGACATTCAGAACTGTTCAGAAAAGGGTAAAAAATATAATAACACTGACTTTAACATAAGCCTAGAGGAAAAACAAGCACTAAAGGCGTTGCAAATGTTACCTATTAGGGTTATGAAGGCTAACAAAGGTGGCAGCTTGTTTATTATGGATAACCAAGATTACAGAGAAAGAATGCTTAAGTATTTAGATAGTGATGCATATATAGAGGTATCGAAGCATGAACTTAACGTAGCCTATATCCATATAAAAACATATATTAATGAGTGGTTTCTAGATGGGAGAACTGATGTAGAATTATATAACTACATGACGATGCCAACACCCCAAATACCCACCTTGTTTGGGATATCTAAAATCCATAAAAATACAGAAGATCCACCCATGAGGCCATTAGTGGGTGCTAGGAATAGCATCACATATGCGGGAGTAAAGGTAGTAGACAAGTTACTGAAGAAATATGTTAAGCAAGAGGATCAAATCTGTAAAGATTCATGGAGATTTCTTGACAACATTAGCAAACTAGAATTTAAGAAAGAATTACATTTTTTAACAACAGATGTAAAGGATTTGTATTCCTCTATACCCCATATAGAAGGAATAGAATGGGTAAGCTACATGTTAAGAAAAGGAGGTACACACGAGGAAGAAATAGAATTAATTGAAGAGCTTTTGGGAATTATCCTCAAAAACAACTATAGTACCTTTAATAACAAATTCTACCATCAAAAAGTAGGAGTAGATGGGCTCCCCTTGTGGAGCAAGTCTAGCTAAGCTAGTAATGGCATATTGGGAGCATGACTATATCATCATGGTGGACCAAGTTGTTGTGTCTTTCGGCTTTTCCTGGTTAGGGGTCGCCACAGCAGAACTCCGGTCCGCTAATGATTGGCAGTAGATTTTTACGTACCGAGTTGCCAGCTCTGACGCACAACCTTCAACGAAGGTACGCCCATTCACGCATGTCTTCACACAGAAGACGCTTTAGCTGAGAATCGAACAGGACAGTGTCTTACTGTGAGGCGACAACGCTACCGCAGCACCACCACCGCAATAAAATTTACTATTTTACAAGGTTTTTGGATGATATATTATAATTATAAAGGGAAATGAAGAAACAGCTGAAAAATTAGTGTCATATTTTAACACTACCACTGAATTTCTACATTTTACATCAAATTTTGACACGGAAAGGATAGCCTTCTTGGATGAACTTTTAAGTAAGGATTCCATTAGAGAGCAATTTGTGGCAAAAATATTTAGGAAGGAAACCTACTCAAATGCATACTTTCACTTCTCTAGTTGCCATCCATTTCACCAAAGAAAATCAGTAGTGAAAGGGCAGTTAGAGCCACCCAGATGACAAGTAGAGATAGGAATTTCCTTTTAGAATGTGACAACATGACTAAGATGTTTCTTAGGAGAGGATATCCCATCTCCTTAGTGAAGAACGTAGTAATGGAAGTGAGAAAAAAAAATAATGGGTATTTTAAAACCGATTTTGGGAGATCAAAGTGAACTTAATAATGGTGGAGTTAACAATGTGGATAGGACAGGACAAACAAAGGATGTAATTTTGTCACACATCTTGATAATTACATACAGTCTTGAAGCCAAAGAAATTAGGAGTATTATATACAAGAACCTGAACATTTTGAGAAATGATGCACACATTAGACATAGGCTTCACCCTACACCAAATATTATATACAAAAACAGACCTAACTTGAAGTGCCTTTTAGAGATGAATGAAGTAAATTTTCCGAGTAGACAGGGTATGTACAGGTGTGGCATGTGCAATTATTGCAAGTATGTGTCAACAGGTCGAAACTATATAGCTAATAACAAAAAAATACACCTTAAGATATAGGTTAGACTGCCAATCAAAGATGGTGGTTTATATTGCACAGTGCCAGGGCTGTTCGGTATTCTACATTAGGAAAACAGATAGAAAATTGAAGGAATGCGTGTATTAACATATTTATTGTATTAATAAAGGGAAAAAATGACAATGCACAAGCAAGCCACATAATGGAAAATCCAGATCATAGTTTTAAATTTAGAGGAATTGATCAGATTAAGAGTAGTAATAGGGGAGGTCCAGAATCATTAATGTTAGAAAGGTTAGAGTTAATATAGCAACTGCAGACGAATGCTTGTTGTTTCCCACGCTTAAATGAAATTGCCTCAGTACTATGTGTGTTAAAAGTTTGTTGAGGTAGGAGCATCGTGCAGTGTTAAAGAAACATGAAGTAACTAGTAAAAATTAGTATGTACATTAAATATTATAGGAAGAGGAAAATAATGAATTTTAGAGTAACATAGTCATTTACATGACGTTATTGTGTTTCTCTCTTCTTTTTAAACAGGGAAGGATGGGTTCATGGAACAAAATAGTTAAGCTGGAGTGTTTTAAACTAATTTTGGAACTAGTATGATTGGTTGACTCTAAAATAAAAATGGGAATGATGTACTGTTTTGTATCTGAAGAAGTCTTGCTATAAGCAAGATGAAAAACACTTAATAAAATGTTTTGTTTTTAGCTGGTTGTGTCGTACTTGATAGTAGTATTGGAACGTTGGTTGTGTCTATAACTTTTCCTGGTTTGTCAAGTCTAGTACATCATAAACATGTTCAAAGAAGCCCATCAGGTTCAGGAGGCAGGATCTGCTTTTAATAATCCCAAACTGTGCATTCAGGGCTTGTAAAATGTTTCTGCCCTTGTTAATATGTTCCATAATGTTATCTTCCATTGCTTTGCAGATAAGGCTGGTAAGGCTTATAGGCCTACAGTTTCCTGAATCAGTAGTGTATCACTCTTGTGGAGTGTGTCAACTATGGCAGTTCTCCATTTCTCTGGCAGAAACCCAGAAGAGAGGCAAATGTTGAAGAGACTTAGTTTGAAATCTACCAGACAAGAAGGCAGCCTGGCACATTATCAGAACCCAAACAGCAAGCATTTTTAATTCTGGAGAGACCATTCAGGACTTGCTGGGAGGTGAACAGAGGGGGTGGTATATTAGGTATGTGTGTGTTTGCGTTTTGTGTGTGTGTGTGTGTGTGTGTGTGTGTGTGTTGTGTGTGTGTGTGTGTGTGTGTGTGTGTGTGTGTGTGTGTGTGTGTGTGTGTGTGTGTGTGTGTGTGTGTGTGTATGTTAATAAACCGGGGGACATTAGGGAGAGACAGGGGAGTAAAGTTAGAACTGACTTTGACCACTAATATGTTGGCTATTTCCTCAGGGGATGAGTAAGTGTTGTTATTATGTATTAGCTCTGAGTGTTGTAGGGCATTACTTCTAAGGGTTCTGATATGGCTGCCGAAAACTTTATGGTTGCCCTTACCACAGATAGTAATTCTCAGTTCATACATACTTTTGGAGGATTTGATTTTGTTTATGAGTTCTTTGCTGATCTTTTTGAGTTCCTCTCGAGATGATGCAATATTAACTTTACTTTTATGGGCTATGAATCATTTCCTCTAACTGTATAGTTTGATGATACTGTGGTTCACCATAATGGTGTATTCCTGAATTTGGCATTGAATTTATATCTTACTGGGGCAACTGACTTGATGTGTGCTTTGAAGTGGGCATGCAAATAAACCTCAAATGTGGTAACATGTAAGATGGGGTCATCAAGGTAAGAAGGGAGCATAAATTCCATCAGGTCATCAGTTAGATGGATTAGCTTTGCCTTACAGTAGTCTCTTAAGACAGAAGGGTTTGTGGTAAGTTAGGTTTTACCCTCTTAGTGAGCATTATGAAACAGTGGTCAGATCTGAACAGAGACATGGTAACTGTAGGTGTTGAGCAAAGGGTGGAAATACCAGAGAGGACCAGGTCCAATATTTCTGAACCCCTAGTTTGGACTTGAACCAATAGGTACAAGGAGGTAGCTTTATTGAAGTCCAGGCATCTGTGTGTGTCTTTATTTAAGGTGGTGTAGGTTTCCCAGCTAATGGAGGGATAGCTGAAGTCACCCAAGAGAATAGTGTTAAGCCAGATAGGTAGGGATGTCAGTTTCTTTAGATATGCCTTGTGGGCTGCAGGTAATATGCATTGTTTTAGGAGCTGGCTGTCATATGGTACAAAGTTCTATTTACCATAAAAAGGACATGGAGAAGTTCAAGGTCATTGTCTTGGCTTATGAGAGTCTGGAGGTGAGAGTTTCTTAGGGATAATAGCATGCCCCTCATAACACCATAATTTTCCATGTAGGGTCTGAAATTAGCAGTAACCATGCCTCCATAATTCTTCATAGACTATGATACTGCCACTACACAAAGCTAAAAAAGTGGTAGGCATCAAAATTGTGCACTGTGGGGGTGTTATCACTGTTCTGAAACAACATTTCAGTAACTATGCAGATATCTACATTTTCAACATTTAAGAATGTCTGTAAGGTGTGCAACTTTTTGTTTACATTTGTAGCTTTGAGCAGTGCTGTCTTTCTGTAGTTCTGATTTTCAGTGGCTAAGTTGGTAATTTGAGGAGACTGACATTGTCTAAAAAGGCAGTGTGAATGAGAAAAAGGTCCTAGTCAATATAAAGAAGCCATGAGGACAGAAGTGCAGACCACCCCCCAGCAAAGCAGTCAGGGTTGTCAGTCATCTCCCTGGCTCATATATTGGATCCTCACAGAAATAAGAGCAATAGCTATGTCAGTAATTGAACTCAGTTATCTCATGTTTGTATTGTGGCATCTTTCTTGGTTATGGTAGGATACTGCTTAATACTAGGTTCATCCCAATTTCAGATGCATCTTCTGACAGCTTCATCATGTCCATCTTCATATAACCCAAGGGGGTTATATCTCAAGTCATTCACTCCCACATGTGCAATGACAATGCCATGTGCATTTTGGGTGAATAGAATCAGGGGCCCTAGTGACACTGCAGATCCTGGTACTTGCGACGCAGCTAACTTTCACTCTTTGTTCTGCTTAGTGAGTGGTGCATCTGTGTGTCTGAATATGGAGTCATCTATGACTAAGATATTACCAGATGTACTGTCTCAGCCTTGCTGCCTTAAGGGCTTTCCCCTGACAGCTGACTGACCTCTTTCTGTAGTTGTGTTTCCTGTAGTGTATGCATATTCTGTCTGTCTGTTAGTGTGATACTGAGTGTCCTGTATACTAAACCTTCATCTAGAAGGCCTTTTGTCATTTAGGGAGAGATGTTTTAAGCCTCAGTGTAAGAAGACTTCTTTGTCTGGGATATGGTGGGCATAGTTGTGAGAAGTAGGGTATAAACCGATAACATGCTGTCAGGAGCGGCCTTAGGTCAACTGGTACATTAGGCAAAAGGGCTCCATGGCACCCCCCTACTACACCATCTGGTGCCCACATCCTGGTTTACGTACACCAAATAAATACTGGAAAAGCACCCCTGCTACAGCGGCACCCTAGGTAGCCACCTAGTTGGCCTATGCCTAAGGCCGGCTATGCATGCTATATATAGTCTACAGTCTTTGACGACAGGTTGGCCGCCAAGGTTAGTAGATACTTGCACCTCTCACATATGGGATTGTCCATAGAAAGAATCAAACAGTTGTCAGTGCGCATTATGTGGCTCTTGTATTGCCTCAAGGTTCCTATTGCTATCAGGCTGGCAACAGATGATGAGGTAAACAGTGACTTCATGCTATTTAGTGCCTGGTGAAATTGGGGGGGCTAATGAGTGCTAATGAAGTGAATTTGCAGGAAGGGTCTATATATTAGAAAACTAGAATGAACAATAAATCAAAGCACCTGAGTTACAATTTTATACGTACAGTATCAAAGAATAAAGGGTAGAAAGGTCAGTAAAAGTGTAGCAACAACGAATGGATAAGTGAAGAAGCAATTACCAACTCAGATTAGTGCCCCAACAGTAGCTTAGTATAAGTGATTTGCATTGGGTACCACAAGAAAAGTTTAGTACAAATGATGTGGCTCAGGTGCCACAACAACACTTTAGAAGAGTGATGAGACAACTGGTAATCTACAGCTACAACTGGATTCAGGATCAGAATGCTTAGAGATGGCAAACAAGGACTACAAAGGGCAATAAAGGCAACTACAATAAATCATGATTTCTTAAAGACGGTGACTATAAATTGGCCAAGATGCCACAACTGCAGTTGTAGTACAAATTTACAGGTTACAGCAAGAATTAGACTAAGGCTGAGAATGTCCAAAGCTGGCAAAAGTAGTGGAAGAGACAGTAAACAACAGCAACAGAGAACTCAACCCTAACTGATATGGCTCTCTCCAAGTGTTCTTAGGTGCACACATCTGTGCTTGGGTGTTCACAACTGTGCTCATTGTCAGCAGTAGTGTGTGGGTATCCCAAGCTGGATACTATTATCCTCTTTGATATCACTTCATGCTTTCTTTTTTTTTTTTTTTTACAGAACCAGATGGTGCAAAGCCACTCAGTGGTGTAAACAATGGCTCTAGGTGATTTTGTCCCATTGACTAATGTTGATGTGAAATTCTGATCCCATGTAATAAAGCAAAAAAGGAGACATGACAATAATATCCATTCGGTTTACTAGGGAATCAGAGAGAGAGAGACAGACCATGGCAAGGAGTCCTTAGCCACTGCTGAAGAAATCAAGAGCCATGATAGAGCCACCTGCAGGTACCACTATGCAAATGTGAGGATATGAATGGGAATAGAATAAGTAATATCTAACCCTGCCTATGAAATGTGTTCTCTGTCTGCTATCAAGAAGATCAATGAGGAAGTGACAGGTTATAACAGGGGTGATTCAGACAGTTGACTGGGGTCCAAAGCTCTAGGGGGCCCATGGAAAACAAAGAAAATAAAATTTATTTAAAATATTAATTATGTTCAGCAAGTATGTTAACTAATTTCAATGGCTTATATGTCTTTCTTAAAAAAAAAAAAAAAAAAAAACGCTAAATGACAGACATGGAACATTTACCTTTATATACTCATGGTGCCTGTCATTTGTGCAAGTCTGCCATGGTCCAGTTAAGGTGCTGTTTGTGCTTTTTATTTATTCTTTTAAGTAAAGAATTGTTTTATAACTTAAAAGACTAAATTAATGCTCAGTGCTGCTGCAACCCTGAATTGCTGCACCTTTCTGTTCATTGCAACTGCACAATTCATTGTAAAGGCAGTGAAGAGAAAGCCCATACATGCATTAAAAGGTGTATCTGACTAGCTACAGCTGTGGGCATTAGTAGAGTGAAGGTAAGTATTTTCTTAATGCTGGCAGGTAAACAGATTTTTTAAGCTAGGGGAGGGGCTAGTTGTTCTGTGGATCAAAGCAACTTGCACTCTTCTCAGATTAAAGTCGGATATTAAAGGCCTAGTATGCATTTGTGTGAAATAAACTGAAATACGTTTTTTTTAATATGCTGGCAGCCAACTAGAGTGGCAGTGGTAGCTGTTCTGTGAATGACAGTAATTTGTCTTCTTCTTCCTTTGCTCTATTTAATGCTTGGCATTAAGGACAAATGTAAACTTATGTGAAATCAACTTTAATATTTAGTCTTTCTTTTTGGGTTGGCTACTCAGCAGTGTGAACCATGGCTCTATATGATAGTCACTACTGAAGTGACACCCCAACCTCATGTGCAGAAAAAGGAAAATGATTTGTGGGTGGATGGCTGGATAGATTCAGTCTTTCTTTTTTAGGGTGGGGGTTGTTGTGCAGTGGATGAACGTAAACTGCCCTCTTCATTTGCTCAAGTTAAAGTCTTGAAGGGCTAGTGTTCATTTGTGTGAAATAACCTTAAATAGTAACACTCTCTCTCTTTTAATATGATGGCAGCCAATCAGATGGGGAGGGGGACTAGTTGTGCCATGGATGAATATAACTTGCCCTCTTCACTTAAAGCCTGTCTTAAAGCCTAGCAGAAACAGCTAAAAGAAACTGGAATGTTTCTTATACTTTTTTTGTGGGAATCTAGTTGTGCTGTGGATGAAAGTAACTTGTCCTCTTCATTTGCTCAAAGTATGATATTAAGAGCTGGGCTAGTCTGTATATGTGTGAAATAAACTGAAATATTTGTTCTCTTTTTTGGGGGGGGTAGCTGTGCTGTGGATGAATGTAATTTGCCCTTTTCATTTGCTCAGTTTGAATTCTAGCATTAAGGGCTAGTATGCATTTGTTTGAACCATGTCTTTTTTAATATGCTGGTAGGTGACCACATTGAGAGGGTTAACCATATTCTGGATAAAAACATACTGACATCTTAATTTGCTTAGTTTAAAGTCTGTTATTAACGGCTATTTGGAATTTTTGTGAAATAAATTTAAATATTTACTTTTTTAATATGCTGGAAGGCAAACAGATTGGGGGAACTAGCTCTGCTGCAGGTGAATGCAACTTGCCTTCTTCACCTGTAAAGTCTGGCATTAAGATCTAGTGTACTCTTGTGAGAACTAAGTTGGAATATTTACTGTCTGGCCAATCATTTTCTAAAACAAATTTGAAACTGCTCCTGATTTCATAGACTCTCTTTATCTTTGCCAAATATGCCTGATCTGCAGCTTACACTCTTGTTATTTATCAAGCTTACAGTCTGTCTTCACAGGACTAGTGTGCATTTGTATGACATAAGCTGCCTCATTCTGATCTGTTCTTCATAAAATTGTGCTTTTCTGGCATATTGTTGGAGATAGCAGCCACTAAATAATGACCAACATGAAAACAATGGGAAGATTGGGGTTATGGGTAGATGAATGGTGAATGGATTTGAGTTTCAGACTTCATGTTATTCAGAAAATGCCTGCAAATGCAAAAAGTCTTATTCTAACAAGTTTAAATATATATCAGCAATATTTAAAATCTGTCCCCAATTCCGCTGCTTTGTCCATTTTTTTTTAATTTGTCTTGATTTGTGATCTATTGGGTTGACAGGCATTACTATTTGTCACAATCAGGTGTGGTGCATATGGCAAAATAGCTTTCATGGCTAGTTGGATGTGTGTGTGTGGGGGGGGGATCTGTGGATGGAAATTAATATTTATTTCCTTTGGTTCATTGGGAAAGTTTGACTGGGCAAACTAGCTCCTTTTCAGCAGAAACCGAGGGAGAAAATCTCCAAAAAAATAAGAACAGTAGTACATATGGAAAACAGAGAATACCTGTGTAACATTTTGCAGCATTAACTTTACATTCTTGTTGTTTGATCAGGTTAAACAATCTGGTTTTACAGGACTAACATGCATTTGTGCAAAATACATTGGAATACTTGGGTTACTTTGCATTTTTTGAAACAAACCTGAAATGCATTACTATGTTCATAATTCTTATTTTTACAACAATCAGATAACTGAGGTTTGTACAGTCAACAACTGGGCTATTTCTGCTGAGTATGAGGGCTGTCTGTAGATGAGAATGGCTTATCCTGCTGCCATGATCAAGTTAAACAATTAGTCTAGCTTTACAGGACAATGTTTTTGTAAAACAGGCTGGAATACTTTACTGTGACCATTTTTATCTCAATCAGACATTTGTGGTGTACACAGTCAAGTGGATGCAAATCATGGACATGGACATTGGTGGATTATAATAACAGTAGTTTGCATTTTCCTAAACCAGGAAGATGAATCCAAATGAATATGTGCATTTATGCATACCTCCCCGACAAAAAAAAAAGAGTGTGTAGGGGTGAGAGGCCCATTGCTTAAAAACTGCTCATGGCCAAGGCTACTCTTCTCTGCCACTGCAATGAGGTATGCCCCAGGGGAACTGAAGTAACAGACTTCCTTTTTGCTCTTGACATTTACTTTTCTTATGAACATTACCCAATGGTATACTCAATAAACAAACACAATAGTAACAAAAACAAATTAACTTGTTCTCTGTTACTGTACAAAGATGTCAGTCAAAAATGCAGTTATGTTAGGGAACTGATGGCACTTAAACTACCCTGCTCACTGTTCAGTGTTTATTGGGAAACTATACTGCAGTACTCACGATTATTTTTTAACTTCACTTTTATTTTTTATCTGAGTTAACTTACTAGGTACAACTGCCTCTTTCCATGTGCAAACCAAGAGTGCTGTCTAGTCAAGTGACTTGCAAAGAATAACACAGTAGGTAAATGTAGACCAAGGAATTGAACACTGGACTACATGATGAAGCTTAATGACAGCTCATAGTCTTAATACCTTGTGTTAAACTACAGACTGTTTGCAAACAAACAACTTAAGACATTATTTAGACAATAATTTGTTCACGTGATTAAATTCAGAGAACAGTAAAGCTGCCACTTTTATAAACAGGACAAATATTGCTGTGAAATTGGAAAATGATAACATTTATACTGCCATGTTTGCTGTTCAATATTTACTGAAAAACTTACAGAAACATCAGAGTTATAACAACTGAACATCACAAGACATTATGAAAAGAATAAGTCAGGGCTTAACTCAGTCTGAAATTGTAACTATAAAGACTTGAAAACCCCACAGAAACACTGTCATGGCACAAAGGAACAGTTAGTTTTTATATTGACTTCTCACATTTACTGGAAATAATGAGAAAAACACTGAATTATAATAATTAAAGATCACAATAAATTTTCTCTCAAGAGACTTAAAACATAAAATGAAATATTAACTACCTTTGTTACAAATGCAGAAAAATGCTGCTGTGAAGCCAGTGAACCAATAGTATTTATAATACTGCCCACCTTATAGTTCAGTATTTACTAGGAAATATGATAAAACACATATAACATTTAATCAAAACTGTGGCAGAAGGGCAAAGTAATAAAAACTGGAGACAGTAGAGAGTTTGTGAAAAATGATTATCTATGGTACACAAGGCAGAAGAGAAGCAAATTTATCTCAGCTATCAGGGAATGTAGAGAAGTAGATGTGAAATTCAAACTGCTGTATTCAACTGTCTTCAGAATATTTTCCAGGAGGATCAAAGTAATTTTTTGATATAGAACAAGCTGAAGAGGAAATACAAAAGTCTGTCCAACAAAAAATGAGCCATCAAACACATGGGGACTCTCCTTCTTATTCTTCTGATAATAAAGCTCACAGACAGACTTTCCCATGAAACATTTTCCGATATTCTAAAGGAAAATGCTTGATGAACAGAAAAAAAAAACACAGGAGTTCACAAGAAAAATCAGGAGTACTTTGGACTTGTACCAGAGTCTGTAGTTTGGGAGATGGAGATGAAGAGGAAGAAGACCAGCAACACTGGAAAAAGTGAATAAATATCAGAATATAAGCATTAACCACATTTGTGAAATATGACTTTACAAGAAAAACAGGCTTAGAAAGATTGGATTTTTGTTGACTTTGTTAAACTTGTCCAGGGACTGAAAGGCATATATCCCACTTCATATCATTAATGTTTGAAAGGACACTAAAATAAAAAAAAAATAATAATCAAAAAGAAAAAAATAACTAAGTAAAACATTTTTTGCTCTTAATGGCATTTGTATAAAACATTTCATAATATAAATTCCATGTTATATAGTAAATCATTTTCGGTGATTCCTGTATGTGAGAAAGATATTAAAGTAAACAACTACTTTTTTAGTTTTAAGAAACACAGGCATTACAATGGAAAAAAGAGAATAAATGCTGGGCAAAAGCACATTAAGTTAACTGGCTCTACTCTTGGGCTGTTGGTGTGGGGGATGGGGAATAAACATGAACTGATTATGCCACATGTAGAGTTGAGATGTTTTCCTTTACTTTTGAATAGGTGAATAACTGGATGAATGACCCCGCCCTAATCTATTAGCAGTTTTTTTGTGTAAGTGAGTAGGCTTTAAAAATAAGAGCCCACCATATAATGAATAGTTTTCCTTTAGCAAATACATGTTCAGTGTGAGTAGAGACGTATGAAGCTGAGGGCAGCTGTATATTTTGTCTTATGTTTCCATAGTAACACGCTGACTACAGGTGAAGGCAATAAATATCGAGTGGTCTGGACTGAGAGAAACATAAAATTAAAAGGTACAAGGGCAAGCAGCTTTGTAAAAAATAAAGTTTGAAATTACTGGAAGTAATTAAGAGAAAGCAACTTTTCTGGTACTTTGCTACAACAGTGGGAAGTGTATAATTTAGTTTTATTTAAAGACACCAGTGTTTCTTTAGGCTAAACATTAATGTTTTCTGAAGGCAAACAAGCTGTTTTTCACATCTGGGTGGGGTACAAAGATAAGACAAGAGCAGACAGCAATTAGTGTGAGTAGGAGCACAGGCTGTAACATGCATCTTCTTGGGTTAGGGCAATTGTTCCTATCAGGAGGGTTAAACCGATATTTAAAGATGCACACGATTTTATGTGCTTGTTTTAAGTTGATTGGTTATGTTATAGGGGAGTTTAGGAGTGTTTGTTTTTTGAATGTTTTCATTAAAACAAAAAGTCTTAGGCTCAAATGGAGATGACAAGAACCAGCTGTATAAAGGATTGGCTGGCAAATATTAGTGGGGCCATGTAACACAAAGGCTGGATATTGACATTTGAAAAAGCTGTCATATAAAATAGGTGGAAATAACTTTTTATCACAATGGCTACACTAGCCATATTATTTTGGAACATGAATTTTCTCACACATACACAAAAAGGTAAGAGTACTGATTTATATTAAGAAATGCAGAGTGCAAATAGCAATGCTAAAGGTGACACATTTGGAAAGAAGGGCTCATGTGAATTTGATAAAGAAAGGATTTCAAGATGGATAATCAGCAGAATATCAGGAAAAGAGGAGTACTTATACTAACTGGTAGAGGAGCTCCAATAGTGAAAGAAGAGGAAAAAAGATAATGTAAATTTGTGGTAGTAAGGGGCCACTGTCATGGGAGGAGAATTATACTTGCATGTATTTATATTCCACCTAAAAGCTCTATTATGATGCTTAAGAAATTTTTCGGAGAAATAATCAGCTTTCAGTAAGGAATATTACTTATAAGTAGGGACTGAAACTTGATTTGCAGCAGTAAGGATGCATCTGGAGACCTAGAAAGAAAAATATAACAAACAAGGATAGATTTCTGAAGAACTTTATGAAAACATTTGGTATGGAAGACGTCAATTCGGTACTAAGAACTCAGAGAAAATTTACATATTATTCCCCAAGGTATAATAACTGGGGTAGACTAAACAGAATTTATATTTGACAGGAACATCTGTATTTAATTGAAAGCTCTGATATACATCCAATAACTATTTCAGATCATGTGGAATAAAAACAAAGATAAAAATGCAGTGTAATGAAGTTAAAATGAGACACTGGCACTTCCTCACCTGCCTGTTAAAAAGAGAGGAATTTAAGTAAAGGGTAGTGGAACTTATTCAAGAGTTATTAGGGAAGACAGAAATTTCTTCAGAAGCTTTAGCTACTGAATGGGATAAAATGAAAGTGGAATTTAAAAATACTGTAGAAATAATGGGAAAAAGAGAAAGGGTTAAGAAGTAAGGAATTATTTTGAGGGGCTGACAAAGGTTAAAGTATTGCAAAACAACAGGAATATTAGAGAACAAAACAAGGTTTTATTGTAGAGTGCTAAAGAGAAAATAAGGGGGTATCTGTATAAAATGCACACAAAAACACTTAGCACAATGATTTATGCAACAGATAGTAGAATGGGTTGTTGCCAAACTCAGGGAGTCTATAATACGAAAATTAAACAAATATCCAGTAGAGGTACTAGAGATATTTTGGAAACTTTATGAAGATTTGTATAAAGCATAAAAATACTGAAATCAAGAAAAAGCATAAATGGAAACACTTAGCGAAGACTTTAGTATGCAAAGGTTAGAAGTAGATGATGATCAATTACTAACAGGACAGGGGGAGATGAGAAACAAATGGTGACATATAATCAAGCTGAAGGAATCTCTATAGGAACAGATGGTATTCTTGTGGAAGTTTGGAAGTTAAGAGGGCAAAAAGTGATAAAGCTCTAGAAGGGTTTGTTTAACTGTATTTTAAAAGGAGGGGAGGCACCAGCATCCTGGAAAAAAAACTGTGGTGGTTGTAATACCTAAAGATGATAAAGACCCCTCAGACCCAGATTCATATAAGCCCATTTCAATTTTAAACTATGACTACAAAGTGTTTATGTCTACAATAGACAAAAGAATGGCAAAGGTGTTGACAAAATTGATAGATATGGAGCAATGTGTTTTTTGTGGAGGTCAGGCAAATACTTGATAACATTAATAGAACAATGATGAGCCACAAGGAAGTAGAATGTTAAGAAAATACCACTGTTGCTAGTGGGTCTTGATACAGAGGAAGCATTCCGCAGACTAAGCTGGGATTTAATGAGGAGGGCAACTGAATCATTTGTATTCCCTGATGCAATATTAAGTTTAAGTAGTGAGGGATTGCAATCAAAAAATAAAGAAATTAAAGTATGTGTGGGGGTCCTGTGTCTGCAGAGAAGCACCAGGCAGGGGTGTCCTTTTCCCTTTTGTTATTTACATTATATTTAGAGTCACTGGCAAAGAAAATAAGGGACTCAGGAATTCAGGGATATAATTAGTATGGTTATGAAGAAAAGTTGGCTTTATTTGCAGACAATATTATTTGGTACCTAATAAAAACAGAAAATGACATATCAGTGTTGTAGACATTCTGAAACAGTTTCAAGTCTTTTTGGGATATAATATTAATGAAGACAAAACAAAAGCTACAGCTGTTACCTATGTACCCACACATGAAAGTGGTTCAGCAATAACAATATTTCTGGGGACACAATAAAATGAAGCATTTAGGAGTATGGGTTAAAAAGAATTCTGCTATGACATAAGGATATGTGGGAAGAGACTAAAAAGATAATACAAAAAGTGAGAAACTGGAAGCTTTTGTTTATGGGTATGGATAGCAAGATACAAGTAGTGAAATGTTTTTAGTCTCTTTAGTTTTATATACAGGTCAGGCATATTTTTATCAACCAAAGGTGAAGGTTGTGGATAACAGTTAATAAAAACTGAAGGGTTTTATCCGGGAGGTGAAGAAGGCAACAGTCAATTGGAATAATATGATCCTTCCAATAGAACAAGGTGGTTGAGGATTACTTGATTTGAAAGGCTACTTTAGAGCTACAGAGCCAAAGATCACATGTATTACACAAGCAGAAAACTGTAATTCAAAGTGGAAAGGGATGATGATGAAGCTGGGGGGGGGTGGAGAAATAAGGAAACGGTGAGATTTTCAATGCAGATCCTTAAGAATAATAACCATATAGAATATTATATTCATAAAGCAACAGAAAGTATTCTAAGAACTAAGCAAACAATGCAAATAGGGGTACAGAGAATTTTCAAGAGGGGGCTGAAATTTACTGGAGAAAACTGGCAAAGGAGCCAAGGTATTAACCAAGGTAATGGGAGCAAATAATTAGAATGAGAAATGGAACAGAATAGGAAGAGGCCAAGAAGACATTTGGACTGCAAGCTAGAGACTGCCTTCCCTATGGGAAAACTAAGTGAATGACTTGCTCTGGTAGAGTTTTTAGTTGAATCTACGACAGAAGCTGCTGTTGGAAAAGAGATAATCAGTAGGCCATATAAAATGTTGCATGACAACTATAGGAACCAATCACAGGAGGTTAGACAGGATTGGAAAGAGAAACTGGATAATCAATTCACAAAGAAACAATGGAAGGACAAAAGTATGGCTCCCAAATATGCAAAAAAATCTAGAAGATCTAGGATTTTTGTTTGAAAGTGTTTGCATATATTTTTTATACCCCAAGCAAACTCCAAAGAAGTTTTCCTCAGGTAGATGTTACATGTTGGAGGTGTGATGGGGAAAAAGAGGTAACTGGTAACATATGTTTTGGGAGTGTAATTAGTTGATAGAGCTTAAAAATTCCCTACAGAGCACTCTGTCAGAAATATTGGGTGAGCAAATGGGTGTAACGTAGGAAATGAGTTTTTGAGTTATGATACAGGATCTGAATTGCCTAGACACAGTAAGGCCTTGTTAAGTTTAATACTGGTGGCTGCCAAAAAAGCCATTACCAGAAAATGAAAATTAAAGTCTAAACCAACTGTATTTGAAATAGTGAATATTGTAACAGATAAAAAAATGCAAGTGAGATCTTTAGAAAAGAGTAAGAGCAAATTACATAGAAAAAAATGGAAATTGTGGGAACAATACATGCAGAACAATGGAAGGAGGAGTGAGGTTTAAGGGAAGGCAGGAATTGAGCAATTTATGCAATGTTGTACTGATGATAACTGTGCAAAGGAATATATGTGATGTTTAATGTTTGTAAATGTGAACATGTTGATATGATTTGTTTTTGTTTATATATAAACATAAGTTTGCTTATGTTTTATGAGATAATTCAATAAAGGTGTTAAAAATGCTAAAGCCAATCAGATGTTAGAGAAATGGCATAACTCATATAAAGGACCAAGATCTGGAAAAGGTTAGATGAAACCTTATGATTTATGCTGCTGAATACCTGGCTTTAGAAGTGAAGCTGAACAGCTAAAGAATATACAAAGGGAAACAAAATTCAGCACATGAAAGGTTGATTGGTAGAGCACCATCAGCAAACAGCTCTGCACTCATTCATTCACAAATATATTTGCTTGCATTGCTGTGTATGTCTTTGCATCTTGTGTTGTTACTCCATGGATTAGACCGAGAGTGGAATACAGTAAAAATGAATTTATTTTTGTATATTCCAAAAATGATTGCATCAACTAAATACATAAATAATTTACAATGCTTTGCTTGATGTTTTAACTGAACTATTAAAATAATCATCTACAACAAGCAAGTGATAATGTGCCAACATTTTATGATACTTACTTGATTTGTTTGCATAAAGAGGAGATTTAGTAATGGTGGTGGTACAAAGGCAGGATTGGTTTGTTGACAGGTATAAATTCATAGAAATTTTAAAATACAGATGGGAAATGATCAGAATAAGAAAGGAGCTTACTGATGGGGTATTACAAGTACAGGAACATTTTGCTGATCCAACCAGTCCCTGGGTTAAGAACGAGATCCATTTTTAAGTCTGTCCTTAAGTCAAATTTGTATGTACATAAGTTGGAACACATGCATATGGTTCTTATTAAATATCATTTAGTCAAATGTTTGCCTCAGTCTAGTATTTATTATACTTTTCTTTGCATATAAACACTTAAGAAACACTTCCAAATAAAAAATCTTAAATATAATACTGTATACCATAGTAATAACAATAACAGCAATACTGTAAGTATAGTAATACCAGCAACTATCTTCATACAGTACAGTACTGTGTATACTGTAAAAACATTAAAGAAACAGTTCTTAAAACAATTTAGATGGGAAAAAAGAAAACGGATAATGATTAGAAGCTAACACTCATTTGTGAGTTAACATTATGATAAGTTTATTAATTAGATGATGCAGAAAATGACAGACTTGTTTTTGGGCAGAATGGGCCTGGTGGTGAAGAGTCAGGGTTTGATTCTGCTGCTGGAGAGAGGGGGTTACTACTGGAGTCAATTTCTTGAAGTAGGCATCAAGGGAGGTTTGTACAGAGCTTTTCTTTTTCTTGTCATAAATGGCCTTATAGCAGCTGAGGCCCTCAGTAACTTTATTGTAAACTTGGGTGACCCTCTCTGCATTAGCATCTTGCTCCTCTAACTTTGCTATTACTGCTTCAATGAGACAAAAGGCTTCAGCTAACTCTTTGGTCAAAAACATTTTTGATTCTGGCGTTTTTAAGTCCCTGTTTTCTTCCTCAAATGCTTATCATCTGCTGCTCCAATTCCATAAGTCTTCATTGGTCAGTTCTTTGGCATGAGAGTTGAGTAACTCTATGACATCAGTGTCACTGATATCTGACTGCAGTTGATTACCAATATCAATCACAGCTTGCCTGGCTTCAGCAATGTCATCTGTAAATGCCTGTAAAACAGGTGCAAATTGCGGGCACAAATTTTTCCACACTCCTTTCATATTTGACTGCTTTACTTCATCCCAAAAATCAGCAATATATTTGATGGCTTGGCATCATAGATGTTATAATTCTTCCAGAACTCCCTTAAGGTCATTGCATTATCTTTGGTAAGCCTGACTGCTTGTGAGAAGGTCCACTGTAAATAATAGGCCTTAAAAGGGGCTATTACTCCCTGATCCATTGGCTGAAGTAGCAATGTGGTGTTGGGGGTAAAAATATGAACTTTACATTGGAGTGTAGATCATCTAAACTGTTTGGATGTCCAGGTGCATTGTCAAGCAGAAGGAGAATTTTGAAAGGAATGTTTTTGGCCAAGCAATACCTTTGAACAGCAGAAATAAAATGGTTCAAGAACCAATCTTCAAAGATGGCAATTGTAACCCAAGCCTTTTCATTTGCCTTCCAAATTACAGGAATAGATGCCTTAATGGCATGCTGTAGTGCCCTTGGGTTTAAGGAGTGATACACAAACAATGGCTTCAACTTAAAATCACCAGAAGCATTAACCCCAAGTAATAAAATTAGCCTATCTATTGATGCCTTATGCCCTGGTGTACTTTTTTCCTCTTTTGAAATGTAGGTCCTTTCAAGCATTTTTTTCCAAAATAAGCCAGTCTCATTTACATTAAACATTTGGTTTGGCAAATAACTCTTCAACAATTTTTTCTAACATTTCAGGAAAATCTCTTGCAGCACTTACATCGGCACTCAGCATTTCACCTTGAGTTTTAATGTTATGTAATTTATCCATCAGTTTAAAGCGATTGAACCAGCCCCTACTCGCAATAAATTCTTCATCACAACAACCTTCACTTGTTCCCTGAGAAGCTTTTAAATCATTGAAAATCTTTGAGCCTTTTCTTACATTAATGAAAGGCTAATACTGATATTGGTCTTCTATCCAAATTAGCAATAGCCTTTCCATCTCAGTAATTAAACCATTGCATTGCTTTGTAGTAACCATAGCTTTCATCAGGGCATGGTCTTTTACATGATTCATTATTCTTGCTTAGCCTTTTAAAATTGTTCCATTCATTAACTGTCTGTATCCTAATGCCTTTCCAGTGGCAGACATTGCTTCACCTCTCTCGGTTCTCTTTATTATGTCTACTTTATTTTCCATGGTGACTGCTTTCCTTTTCTTTGGTACATCACCAGCATGTGCAACAGATTTACATTTTGGAGGCATGGGTCACAATGTTACCAACGCAGAATTTCACAAAAGTTTGAAAAGCTGCAGACTCTAGTAGAGTACTAAAGTGGAGCTACACAGGAAACACACACACAGTACAGTACTGGAGTCTGCAGCCAGACACTTCTCAGGTCTGATTGGTCACTACTAATACTTTCTAAAGCTAATTAACATTTGAATTCAGCTGATTCAGAGCAGTATTTTGCAGACTTTCCTTCGTTTTATGACAAATCATAATGGTACATAAAAAGGCAATACTGTACAGCACAGTACAGTAGAATGTTCTATAAAGAAATGTTAAACGTACCTGTTTTTAAGCTTCACTTCAAATTTCTGTACAGGCATCATCCACAAATGTTTTCAATTCTTTCCTGAACTTTGAGACCTCTGCCAGTCCTTGTACTGTCACCTACACCCTTAGTGAGCCATAATGTCATTCGATTGTTCTACTGTACATTACAGTTAACTGCTTGAATACTATATTGTATCTTGACTTTCAAGACAGTGATCTTAACCAATCAGATCTCCAACACAGCGATCTTAACCAATCAGATCGTTCCATCTTCTCCCTCAAGGAGATGCAGCTGATGTGAAAGATGTGACCAGCTTCAGTGACAGGGAAAAGGATAGTATTCCTTTGCAAACCAAGATTTCTTCATTTACAAGGTAAGATTTTGCACTTTTTGACATTATTTATTTTAAAGTGATTTCTGGAATTGCAGCAGTCTTTTCGTAACAACAGGTTGCCCACATGTCAGATGTCCATAACCTGGGGACTGCCTGTAGGTATAAGTTCACTGGTATTATAAAATATAGACGGGAAATTATCAGAATAAGAAGGGGGCTTATTAATGGGGGTGTTACAAGTGCAGGACTGTTTTGTTGAGAGGTATAAGTTTATTGGAATTTTAAAAAATGGATGGGAAATGATCAGAATTAGAAAGGGGCTTATTAAAATGGATGTTACAAGTACAGGACCATTTTGTTGATAGGTATGTTTTCAAGGAGGTTTTAAATAGTAGAAGAGATGAGATATTTCTGATATCTGTTGAGAATAAGTTCCATAGTTTAGCAACATACACAGGGCATTAGCAGACCAGAAGTATAACAAGAGTGAGGCAGAGGGGGCACCCTCCCTGGGTGCAAGGTGTTAGGGGAGGGATGCAAGCAAGAAGTGCAGTTCCAGTTTTCTATTCTATACTGGTATTTCTAAATGCTGGTGCAGAAAAGCACTTTGATGTTTTCTGTGTGGTAGTCTGATGTAGAAAGTAGACTGCTAGAAATGTAACAATTAGCTTGCTAGAGTTAAAAATAGAAGTCCTTGAAGCCCAAGACTAAATGATCACAAACCTGTTTTTTGCTCTTCAGCTGAAGAGCTGAGCAGATGAGGGGGTGTAGATGGAGAATGTATCTTGGAGCAGAGGTGCCAGACTAAGGAACTGGAACTTTTTTGTTTTGTTTTTTTTTTTTTGTCTCTTTGACTGAAGAGCTAAGGGGGTGGTGCACCAGATCGAGGATAATCACTAGGCAGTAGATGAGCCAGCTACAGCTCTCAGACAGTCACTGTAATGGATTTTAAGATTTTCGAGTGAGGACTAAGTATTGGTTCAATCAATGCTGTGGGACAAATATCATTTTAATAACTGGCTGATGGCAGACTGGCGGAGCATATGTTTGTGCTGCAGAGGATGTTATGGACAGTTTTAATATGAGTGTAGATTAGGTAGCTCCTGAGATGCAAGACAGTAATGTGTTCAGTTAATGTGGTTACTTGCAAACTATGCAATGTTACTAAAGGATTTCTCCAGTTTGGCTAGTTCAGGTAATAGATAGGTTTCAGAGATGCTCTAATGTACATGGACTAGGATTCAGAAAGAACCCCACCAGGAGTGTTAAATGCTCTGGCCAAAATTGGCATTTTCCACAATCATTCACATTTAGTCACAACGAAGAAAGACTTCATTATAGGCTCATTTACGTGTCTCTAAAACACAGGATGTTACCACTTCCACTAATAATCACTTTCCTGTGGTAATCACTACTTGTGGTCCATGCATCACATCGGCATAGCTACCCCCCATTCTATTTCTTTCTGTCTCTCCCACATGCCTGTACACATTCAAACACACAGACACAAAAACATACACAGACAGACAGACATACACACACATCACCCATCCCTCTCAACTTTCCCAAAGTTTAACAAATGCCCTTGATGTTGTCTCTTATTTTTACCCTACCCTCCATAAATCAAATATGATCAATCAGTCAATAATGCCATACATTAAGAGTTTAATTTTTATTGTTGGGAAACTGCATTGGTTTCTAAGACCTGTTGCTCTATTAACTTTTTTTTTTTACTGAAAAAAATGTATTGAATTTTCATAAAACAAGAATCTGAATTATTGTGACATAGGAAATTAAACCTATCTTATTGGTTAACAACACATATAACAATATAAAAATACATAGCAAACCAACAATACAAACTATTTACATAAGTTGAAGAGAACAAAGAGTAAAAATAAAACATGTACAAAGAAGTTTTTAAAGTACAATATGAATTCATACAATAGATCAGTCATTCTTGTCCAATATTTCTACCACTTTTTGCCAAGAGGCATAATAAGATGTAATCCTTTCTGTTCTTTTCCTGATAGTTTTTAACTCCATCTGAGATACAGTCAACACAATACTTCTGAAGTCATTAAAAGTTGGAGCTGTTTCACTCTTCCAGTTGGTTGTAACTGTCTTGCATGCAATAGCTAAAAGATTCCAAAGAAGTGAATACTTTGATCTAGGTACACATTGTGGAATAGGAGCATTAAACAGAATTAAAGATTTAGAAAACTGAAATTTATCATTAAAAACTGGTTGTAAAAATTAGTTCACTTTGTCCCAAAAGACTTTAAGCAACTGACAATCAAAAAACAAGTGTTCCCAGTCTGCATTCAATTTTGCTTTATACCTCCAACAATCCATTTCTTGTTTAAACATTAATCCTAACCTATGAGGTATCAAAAAAGACCTATGAAGAAATTTCCATGCAAAGAACTTTCATTGGATTGAGAAGAATGTGCACTTAGGAGAAACAAGTATCCATCTTTTTCATTTTTATCAGGAGCTTTATTATTAATTAATTTGTAATAATCCAAAAAAAATCTCTTATGTTTCTGTAGTTTTAACTATTTTATAACTTTTAGATAAGTGGCATGTTCCCTGAATAGCATGATTTGTTAAATAAACAACAGATTCAATAACTTTAGGGACCTTTTGTCTAATGGTTGGACTCATTAATTCTAATTTATTTATAATATATTGCCTTATATACTATATTGGTAACCACATACTATCTAGATCAAATTTATGCATAACTTGTTCCATTGTTAGAAGTTTACCAGTATGTAACAACCGATCCCAAAAAATAAATTCCTTTTCCTTGAGAGCTTTAATTGTGGCCACATCAAATGTATTAATACAATCCTTAGTACAGACAATGGGATATAACAAAAAAATCCATGCCTTAATATCTGGATTTTTGTTTAGGATAATCATTGAATAGTTTTAATGTTTCAGCTATAAATTTAGAACTTATATATTTCTTTTTATCAAAGGCTGTGTATTCTCTCATTATCCTGAAGAAATTATTGGATATCAAATCTGTATATTGCTGTGACACTGAGTGGCTTGACTGCAACCAAATGTTTTCATGGACTTGTTTCCATCTGGCTGCATAAGAGCTGTTCAGCCACAAAGATAAGGTCTTTATAGCAGATGATAAAGCATAAATCTCTATATCAGGTAGATTATATCCCGTTCTTCCCAGTCGCTTAAGTGATGATTAATAGCTGTTCTGGGTCTACTATTAAACCATAGAAAGTTTAACATCAACTTGTTAAACTGTTTTATATATTGTTTAAAATGGGAATAAAAATGCTTGCATAAAATATAACACTTTCAGAAAGATAAACATTTTATTTATGTATAATCTGTTATCCATTGTAAAGAAGAACATTCCATTTTTGTATGAGACATTTTATATGATTTAAAATATTATTATAGTTAAAAGAAGGTGTCTCACTTGTATCTTTAGTTAATAAAACCCCTAAATATTTAATTTTATTATCAGAAACAAGATATTGAAAGAATTTCTTATTCAAATTCAGTTTTTCAGAGCTTAATAACAATTTTGTTTTGTTTTCATTGAATTTAAGTCCAGAGACAGACTGAAAGTGCTCAACTGACTTCAATAAAGCATCAAATGAGCTAACACTGTCATTTAGAGTAAGCAAGATGTCATCAGCAGAGAGCTGAACCTTCATTTCTAGGTTATTCCCACTCTGTAAACCTTTAATGCTTGAATTCTTTCCTAATACAGTACGCAAAGGGTTCTATAAATAAAGCAAACAACAGAGGAGATAAAGGGCATCCTTGCTGCCTGCCCCTAGTAACTGATATAGCTGTAGAGACATGCCCTAATCTTGACACATGCTGAAGATTTCTCAAAAGGTGATTTAATTAACTTAGTAAACTTAAGAGAGAAACCATATTTTTCTAACACTAGCATTAAATAGTTCCAATCAAATTAATCAAAGGCATTATTTATGTCTAGACTCACTAGGGTCATGCTCCCCGTTGTAAGATTTACATAATCAGTTAGAGAAAGTATTCTTTTAATGTTGTCATAAGTGTTTCTGTTCTTAATAAAACCTGTTTGATCTTCATCTATTAATAAAGGAAGCAACTGCTTATTTCTATCTGCATGAATTGTCATAAACAGTTTTTAATCAACATTCAAAAGAGATATTGGTCTATAACAGAAGTATTCAGCAACACTTCTTTCAGATTTCAAAATAGGTGATATTACTGTATACTTCTGAGAAGGAGGTATATCTATACCATCCTTTACTAAGTTAAACGCCTTTAACATCAAAGCTAAGGCTTCCTTGGACAGAAATTTAAACATTTCTGATATAATATTATTTATCCCAGGTGCTTTATTATGCTTTAACGTATTAATTTGTGATTGAGGCTCAGACATTATTTGATTATCAATTAACTTAATATGTTGATCCTGTAACTTAATTTTTATATTTGTCTGAAGAAAAGCACTTATATGTTGCGGTTCTAGATTAGCATTTTGACAGTTAATATTATGGTAGTGTATATTAAATGCCTCTAATATTCCCTCCAAATCTGACACATTCTTCTTAGCACCTGGTATTTATACTTCCTTTATCTGATAAGATTGTATTATCTTTTTAGTTCTATTGGCTACTCTCTTCTGATTTCTTGGATTCATTGTATAAGAAACAAATCTAATCTTTTCTAAGTCAGTCATAGTTTTGTGATGTAATATTTCTAAATACTTTTTATTTTTAACTTCCAGTTCCTTAGTTAGATGCTTCATCCCGTTTTGAATGTTAAGTTTTAACTCATCAATACTTGTTTGTAACTCTACCAGATCTTTATTCCATTTTTCCTCTCATTAATGTACCTGGTTAAAACTTTCCTATATAAGTAAGACTTCAATGAGTCCCATATATATATATATATATATATATATATATATATATATATATATATATATAAGGTGACTCCATTAGGTTTGACTCAAGAAAGGAATATATTTCCCTGATACAAAATTCCTTAAAATCTTTTAAACGTGTTATGTAAGATGGTATTCTTCTTTGTCTTGCATCTACATTTAAGGCAATTGTAAGTTCATTGTGGTCTGAAAGGGGACATGCAATTACCTTAACCTTGTCAAGCTTTATATTTAACTCTCTTGATATGTAGACTCTCTCAATTCTTGAATGAGAACCATGTCTATGTGAACAGAATGTATAAAATAGTGAATCTGGTTCAGCACATTCATTTATGTCAACTAGATTAAACATGTCAGTGAATTTAGTCAATGCCTTTGAAGTAGCTGTTTCCTACATGTGTTTATAGTGCTAGTGTCAGTATCATCCATTATACAATTAAAATATCCAACTAGTATTATATTTCCTTTTCAGTATTGCATGTTGTCTTCTATCTGTTGTATAACTACCTTAACTCCTAGTCCAGGGATCCAGTGAAGATTCACTAAGGTATATATTTTCCCATTCAATTATAAAGTAACCAAAGCATCCCTGAACTGTAAGTATTTATAACTTTAGGCATTATGGTTGAGTTCTTCCATAAAATCATTACACCTCTTGCTTTTTGTTTATGACGTGAACTTGTCAAAGCTGTATAATTACTAATACTAAATTTGTTTAAGTCTGCTTGTAAAATGTATATCTCCTGTAAAAATATAAGTTTTGGATTAAACATTTTTAAGTATTTAATCAAATGACTTCTTTTGTAACTATTATTTAAACAATTTACATTAATAAAGATGCATTTCATAACTAAATTATTATTTACAGAATTTCCAGGTATATATAAGTGGCATACTCAGACAGAAAAAAGTAAAAAACATATATCCATGTAGACAGAATGATTTCACTACTTGTGCTATAACAATATTATTAGTATACTAGGGCACCCAAAAAAAGAAAACAAAGATAAAATATTAAATGTTAAACTAAAACACATTCTGTACAATCTATGGGGAAAAAGGAACCCCTACACTTGAATTGGCAAGCCACCCAAGTGCACCATCAAAAGCCCTTTCTAACCTGTCCCCAGATCTAACTATCTAATAATATTATATGCTAATAAAAGGTAATTATTACTAGAAGTTATCTAATTAAGTGATGTGTACAGAAAAACAGTCTCTTTATATACACCACTTAAATACATACTTAAACGTAAATTAAACTGCAGTGACTATAATAAACATATTTAATATCCCACGTGTATCACTGTTAACTTCTGAAAAGGTTCACAAGATAACAGTCATAATGTTCTTTTTACTGTTAATATTAAAAGCGAAAAAAGAACTAGGTCTATCATGAATAAATAACTGAAACATAGATAAAGTAGCTAATAAATAAGTTTAAATAGGCTTGCAAAACCACAGGGAAAGAGCAAGCGATCCTATGATATGAAAGATTTAGTTAGCACCTGAATTGACTATGGACATCCAAGGTTTGGAGCATCTTTTTTCCCTCATTTGTAGGTTCAGGAAAGAAAATGGGGAGATGAATTGTTTGACTTAGAGTAAACTCAGACACCATTTTAGACAAAAAAGAAGGATTACTTCTCAAAGAAACCCTGTCCTTGTGGAAAATAAGGTAGGGTTGACTCACAATAAGAGCTTGCAACTCAGACACCCTTCTTGGAGAGGTCACAGCAATAAGTAAAACTGTTTTCCATGTTAAGAAACTCAAGTCAGCCAGATTAGCTGGTACAAATAAAACAAGTGTTAGTTTCTCTAACACAAAATTAAGATCTCCTTGAGGAACTGCCCACAGATGAATTAAATCTTAGAAGACCCCCAGTTCTAGTTTCCATTTGTGAGGTGTCTGCCCAGGTCCTGCTCAGTTTGAAAGCCACACAGGTTTGCTTTGATGGAATGTAGGATGCCTGTACAGTGAGATTACACTGTGAAGCTACATCCCAAGCTAACAGTGGCTAGTCTGCAAATGGGGTACAACCTGATTCTCCCTTGCTTGTTGATGTACCACATCACTGTGTTATTCTCTGTAGCTACTTGAAGAAGTCTCTGGGACCAAGGATGGTTCAAAGAATTGAGTGTCTTGATCAGGGCAAGCATCTCCTTGATATTTATGTGTTTGCATCTCGCCTTGGTGTCCCACACTTTTATCTCTATTGAAACTGCTTTCCAAACAAAATCTGAAGCATCTGTGGCGACTGACTGCTTTGGGATAGAAAGGGAGAAGGGGAGACTTTGACTTAAGCATATCTGTTCTCTCCAAAAAGCAATTTATCTTATGACAAACCCTAGTACTGGGATCTGAAAAAATAAAGGGTATTGATACTGGGACCAAAGAAATTTCAGATACCATTGTAGCTTTCTCATGTGGAATCTTGTCAGGGATATCATGAGAATCAGATGCCATAAGACCCAAAATCCTGAGGTATTCCTGTGCAGTGACTGAAGTGTGAGTGGAAAAACTTAAAAACAGATCTAAAATCAATCTTTTTTTTTCCTGTGGAAGAAAAGCTCTATGAACTGAGGTGTCTACTTGACATCACAGAACACAATCCTGAGTGACGGAGTCAAGAAAGACTTTTGATGTTCTCTTGGAATCCCAGCTTGTGCAAGAGATCTCTCATCCAACAGAAATATTCCTGACACTTTTAAAAAGACTACAAAGATAAGCAAGTTGTCTAAATATGGAAAAATGTTGATACCATGTAGCTTGCAATGAGCTATAACTGCAGCAAGACTCGTGAACACTCATGGTGCAGTGGATAGTCCTAAGAGTAAAGCACAGAAGTGATAATGTGATCCAGACACACAAAATACCCGAAGTGTGGATGAATATGAATGTGATAAGCATCTTAAGTCTAATGTTACCAGGAAACTTGAAAGAGGAAGAAGAGACAACTGGTTGTGAAGTGACATCATTTTGAATTTGGGCTCCATCACAAGCAGGTTTTGGAAAGAAAGATTCAGAACTGGTCTCCAAACATTTTCTTTCTTTGGGACTAGGAACATCGTTAAATAAAACTCCTTCCCCAACTGGGAAGGAGGAACTGGTTCTATCACTCCTTGGGACAGCATGTGATGAAGAACAGGTGGAAACAAAATGGTCTCATCTGAAGGATGAAGAATGACCCCATGGAAAAGAGAAAGTTCCTCCCACTGCTATCTGTATCTCTGAAAAATGATTTTAGAGCCCATTTATCTGAAACAATATGTTGCCTAAGAGAAAAATGGAGAGTCACACTTTCTGGAACAGAAAGAGGGATCCAGGGTGGGAGGGGTCACAAGGTCTCTTGAATAATCATTTAGACTCATTGGAGTGTCCCTGATTTTGGGAGGTTTGAGAGTTCCTTTTGCAATCTCCTTGCCACTTCTTCTTAAACATCTGTTTACTTCAATTTTGTTGAGACTGTTTATTCTGTTTTATTGCCGAAACTGGATGAAGAGAAAGAAAATCATTAGGACAATTTTGGAAGAGGAGGGCTGAAAAATCTTAGAGATTCCATGGATCAGCTTGCCCCTTTCATTACACATTTTGATCACCTCTGTAGCAGAGGGGCCAAACACTAAATCTCTAACCAAGGGAGAATTTAATAACTAATTTTAACATCATCTGGGAGGTTCTGAGAATGCGGCCATACAAACCTCCTCAAAACAGTACCAGTGGTTATAGCCCAGGAAGAAGTATCAACAGAGTCATAAGCACACTGTAAACAATGAGTAGTGACCTGTACAATAGAACAAACTACGTTATTTACAGCAGATTTTTCTTCACAAGAAGAAACTGTAGATAAAACATTCCTCGTACTTTCACAATATGTCAGAATAAACTTTAACATAGGAGCCTGACAGTTTAAAATTCTGAAATTATAAGTATACACTTTCCCATAACTATCAATATTTTTTCCATTCTTATTTGAAAGAGAAGTATTGGAATTAACTAAGTGCTTAGCAGCAGCAGGGCCTATACTAGAACACCGAACGTTCAAAATTTCAAGTGTTCTAATACCAACCCATTTAAAGCAAACTCTGAAAATATCGAAGAAACAGAAAACCGAATTTTTTCCTAGGGAAAGAATTTGGTTGTCCGTTTCTGGTGCTTCAGTATTTTCAGCGCTGTGGTGGAAAGTTACGGGTCGGGTTCAGGTAAGTGTGCGATTGTGTGGACGTGAGGGTTAGGGCGGGTTAGGTGAGTTAGGGTTAGGGCACGGGTCAGGTAAGTGTGCGATTGTGTGGATGTGAGGGTTAGGGCAGGGTAGGTGAGTTAGGGTTAGGGCACAGGTGAGGTGACTGTGCGATAGTGACGGACCTTAGGGTTAAGGTTTGGGTTAAGGTAAGTGGATAGTTAGTGGTGTATGTATAGTTTAGTGTAGGATTAGGTGTAAGAGTTTAGGTGTGTATGTGTGGATTGCTGTTTGTTTGGTCTGCTTGTGTTGTGTGTATGTGTTTTGGAAAAGCAAATTTTTTTCCCTAGGAAAAAAATTCACTGTTCTGTATGTTCGATGTTTTAAATTTTCGATTCATAGGGTTCGATATTAGAACACTCGAAATTTTGAACGTTTGGTGTTCTAATATAGACCCGGAGCAGTGGATTCAACTTAAGACTACAGCTGCTGGGTCATGTTTTAGAATAGTGTATAAAAATGTAAAAAACTGAGGAACTTTATACATCCTATCTGTTTTTTTAGGGACACCTTGTTGACTATCAGGAAAACTGTAGGCAGTAAGACACACACATCCTCTAAAGTAGACAGGACAGGAAGAATGAGTGTATGCTCTGCAAAATCCTTCAGTAACAACAAATAGTATTTTTGAGGGACTGAAAAACTTCACTTTTTTCCCACTGAAAACACTGGACCATTCTATTAATAGTCTCAGAGAAATAGAACCCCCCCACAGGGAGAATCAGAAAAAGAGCTCTCCTCTGAGTCTGAATCAGAAATCTGAGGACAAAACCCGACTCTATCCCAGCATCTTCCTGTTCAGATTAAGAATCTTGGAATCTCTTCAGGAAAGGAGGCATCCCTCTTTCTTTTACCAGAAACTACTCTACAAGAAGGATCAATAGCCTGAATCAAACATGGAGCCAGTCCCAGAAAACTACTCCTATCCAAACAAATTTGAGGAGAAGGAGAAGATATGTGCTTGGTTTTCTGTTTTTTTTTTTTTTACAGAAAAAAATAGGGCCAACTGTGTTGTAATGGCAGCTGTTGCTTTCCCAGGGATGGGCAAAGCATTCTGACACAACAGGGAATCCCTGTTCCCCCTCCTAGGACCTACAAGACTGGTTCTCCCTTGCCCACTGAGAGGACCTCAACAGCCACAGAGGACGTTGGTACCCCCCCCAGTCCATAGTGGCTGAAGGTGCTTCACCAGAGGGATCTGCAGTAAAAGATGAGTGGTCTGAGATATAAAAAATAGCCACACCAGAGTCACCCACCTGGGGCTGAGGCAAATTGCTAGACTGCTGTGGTGGCAAAGGCTGTTTGCTTAACTTTTTCTTTTTGTGGCTGGAAGAAGGACCAACCATGGGAGTAACAATCGGTTCCATAGTCAAGCTGAAAATGGTATCTCTATCCTGGGGAAAACAAGCAACAATGCCAGTAAAACCATCAGTCCACAAAAATTACTTTTTGTAAGAAAAAAAACACAGTAAAAAGCACTTTTGAACACTGTGGCAGCCCCACAACATTAAAATAAACAATTTCTCCATGGAAGATAACATTACTTTAAAATGACAGAAACAATGAGTGATCCACTTAAAAGTATATTAGTCTTGAGACAATCTCTTAAAACCCAACACTCCAAGCTTTAAAATAATTTTCCTGAAGAGGAAAGTAATACATCAGTAAAAGTAAGAAAATGGAAGGTTTCTTCCCGAAGGGAATGTATCTGCCGAGCTAAGGAAAGCACAAGCCGACTGTCAATCATCAAACGACTAACAAGAGTGTACTTTTTGAAGGCAGTAAAACTCTGAAGGGCTTTCCATCAAAACTTGTCTTTTAGTCATCTTAGCTTGAGCTGCTTGACAGTTTGGGCATGTGGAAGGTGCCTGAAGCTTTGGAAGCTGGCTGGCTGTTATATTCCTGGCATGCTATAACTCATATACCCAAGGCTACTGCAGCAGTGATAAATACAAATAACATCAATAATAATGCTCTATTTGAACATAATATAACTCATAGTAACTTAAGAAGTTTCTGTACAATATTTTAGACTAAGTAGAGATGGACAACAAAGGAGGACACTTATAGTAGTCTAGTTGAGAAAAAAAAGAACTGAAATGGCAGCTGAAACTGCAGACAGACCCATAATTAGACATAAACCCATATAACCCTGGTCTTAATGAAAGCATAAGCATTAATATGCATATTCTTTAAAACTTAGACATTTAACCTACCCAGTCTATCAGACATGAAAAAGTGTGCACAGGTGGTTGGTGGTGTTATTTATATATTACTTATTAGAAGTCTTTTTATGTTTGGAAAGATGTGGTTGAATGATGTAATTGAATGCCTTATTGTGTTTTATTGGTGTGTTTTGAATATGTAATTCAGTAGAAAGCATATCTTAATTTTTATGATTCTCTGAAGAAGTCTTTATTTATCTGAAAGAGCTAATCACATTTTATTTATCTGTTTGGACCATAGGAGGTTACTACGCTATAGGCCCCAAGGCCTCTACAAGGCTAGCCATGTTATACCCTTGTTCCCTTATGGACCATGATATATATTCTATGTTTGTGTGCAAATTTAAGATCAGCACTAGTTAGTTGTCCCCTGTCTAAGAGGGACATACGTTTTCAATTTTTTATTATTATTAGCTTTTCTATTTTTTTCTTGCTGTGCCTTTTTTGTTGGAGTGGTCTAAATCCATGTTGTGTTGTGCAGAGTACTTTGCTCTCAGGTATCTGATCAACTGTAGATGAACACATTTTTCAAGTGTTTTAGGTATAGGGGACAAGACGGCTATAAGTCTGTAGTCAACAGATTTGCCACCTTTACGAAATGGGAAAAAGAAGAATTGTTTCCAGTGTTTT
The DNA here is from genome assembly GCF_019279795.1 of Protopterus annectens. Classification (NCBI taxonomy): domain Eukaryota; kingdom Metazoa; phylum Chordata; order Ceratodontiformes; family Protopteridae; genus Protopterus; species Protopterus annectens. Next base: position 228,759,753 of record NC_056748.1, read on the forward strand.
AAGACTATAATGTCTCCGATACAGTGATTTGTAAATATAGATACTGGGTATACAATGGCATCTGCAGCTATTTTGATATATTCTAATGGAAGGCTGCATGCTGCAAGAAAGGTAGGTTTACGTTTTTGTAAAAAGTTTTTTTGTTTTTTTACCACGGAGTTATGAGATGTACTAAATGAAATGGTAGTATGCACACTGTTTACATCATTCACTGCTATTTGAATGTATTGGGTTTGCTGAGGGAGTTCTCAACATTTATGCAGCATGAATTAACTAAAAACTCCTAAACCTTGTACTCCCTGTAATGCTCATACTGCATTGTTGCAAAGGATAGCACTAGGAACATTACTGAATAAAACTCTTTCCCCACTTGGGAAGGAGGAACTGGTTCTATCACTCCTTGGGACAGCATGTGATGAAGAATATTCCATCTGGGCAACTTAATACCCAAGGGGCAGTGCAGATAGGACCTTTTTTTTAAAGTAAATATGGAAAAAAGTTTAAATTGTGAGATCTTGATAGACTCAGAATCTGAACTCACTCTAATATCAAAGGGCATCTGCAATAAACTGAGTAGATTATTAAACGATTCAGAGACTGAATATCCTATTGCAGGCTAGACAGGGGGGGGGAAAATAACCTTAGGGAAGACACAGCTAAAACTAAAGTTTGTGAAAATGGAAGTGAGCCATCCAGTGCATATCACCAGTGAGCCAGGCAATGACTTCTTAATTGGTAATGGTCTGCTTAAAAGGCTTAGGCCTGTAACTGACAATTTTCAGAAGGTCTTATGGTCACAGATGAATACATCCATTCCCTTTGGAAAGAATGTAAATGTTCATAAGAAAGCAGAGACATGCTATCTGGAAATAGATGATGTTATGACTGAAGTGAGTTTTGCAAGGTTGGTTTGTGTCAGTGCTTGGAAATTATGAGGATCCAACCCCAGAGAGACAGAGGCCTTATGTAGTGTGTGTCAAAACAGGATGCATTCATATATTTGATAAATGCCAGAGATCTCACATTTTTTTTTACAAAAGAAATAAACTCTGTTATCTCAGAAAGTTATGCAAACATTAACACAGCACTGCCACATGCTGAACACCCTGCTTCCTATGTGAAAATGCAAAGGAAAGTTCATTAGGCCATGGATCGTTTCTCTGTAGAATGCAGTCAGAGGGGAAAACTGAATGTTGTTGTCAGTTAAAGCAGTAAGTTTACAGTTAACTATATCTATTTTTGTGCTTGGATTATAATAATTATCTTATGAGTGAGCTGTTCTAAAGAATACTAAAAACAGAAAGGCATGATCTGAGATTTGTTAAAAAGTCAGTGTTGTGAAAAGGAGTTCTAAATCATGATGAAAACCTAAAGGATATAGAAATCTGTCCTTTAACCCTTCAGATATGGCAAAAGACATTGCAGCACCCTGCACAGGTGCTAAGGGGCCTAATCTCACCCCGTACGCAGGTCTAGATATCCCTGATGCACCTGGGTGTGTATGTAGATCTTATCAATGACATTTTGCGGTTATGTACAATGGGGAATCCAGCACCCTGTGTGACTCCACAAAGACTTTACTCAGGACAGATAATGCCCTAGGTATGCCAAATTGTGACTGAAACTACTACATTTCCAGGTAATATCAAACAATTCTCTGTGAGAGCTAACATTAAGACAGGTCAAGAAATACCTAACCAAACTGCAGTTTCTTCTTAGCAAACATTTGAACACAGATAAAGAAATTGCACTCCACACCCTCCTTAGACACCAGGTGTAAATGAATGCATCTCCTACTGCATAATCCAACAGCAAAACTCCTTGCTGTAGACACTTACTTTGAGCTAGGTATAATAACAGGGAAATCTTTCTATGATTTGGAAATAGGTGTTCTTGTTATTGGTGGGTTACCAGAAAGTGTTATATAAAATAATGAAATGAATGGGGAAATCAGATCACTACCAAATGGTTTAATCTTAACTGCATGAAATTTACCCCACTGATAAAAATCAAGTATGCCATTGTGAATTTAATGATGATTACCATATGTGTTGTCTCATGCAGTGAGACAGAACAGTTATGGGCAAGTGCAAAGTTGATCTTGAACATGTCTGACATAACCAAAGACAATTTGAAACCTGATAATAATGTGTCTTTCCCAGATGTCCAGAGTCAGACTGAAAAGGCCATTCAACCATACTAGCTATTTTAATTATTAGCTTAATTTGAGCCTAAAATAATAGATTTGGAAAGGGGAAAATGGTTGCTGAACCAACTGATTTTTCCATTCCAATGTCTGATGTTGCTGCCAAAGGCATAGTGGTTTTGTGACAAATCGTTGATGACAGACGTCACTAAATAAGGGCAGACACGTGACTTCCAGAGTTCATATTCTTTTGAAAATGCACACTAAATCAAATCCTGTTATCTTATTACCTTTCTAGGTTTATAAGAGCAATATTTTAAAAAAATTGTCCCTGATTCTTGGCCTTTGACCCTTCCATTATTTTTGGTTTTGTCCAGAATTCTTGCAGTAGGAGGTTAAGAGGTCTTTTAATACTCTATATTCATATGTAGTTCTAAATGAAATAAACAACCTCAAGTATGCAGAAGTTAAATAACCTTTACAATCCCTGTCTAGCAAATACACACCTGTGATATCCTTCTTCTGCTGACACAGTGAGTCCTACAAAAGTGAATTAGTTTGGATACACTTACACTAACTAGGAAAGTGAAATGTGTGTCTATGATAACAACTGGTATACTTAAATTTACATATATATATATATATATATATATATATACACACACACACACACACACACACACACACACACACACACACACACACACACACACACACACACATTTATTTGTCCAGTAATAATTTTAGATTCTGTTTCATAACATCACTTTATTATTATTAAGAGGTACAGTCAAACTGATGTCCTAATTTGATTTTAGGTTATGACTCTTAAACCATGGCAAGTATGTGTAAAACTACACAGATTCAGAGGGTATAGAAAACTGCATATTCCAACCAAACACTCACCTTCGAGAAATGTTCCAAAAATATTCTCTGTTTGGCTTTTTCATAGGGATCTGATGGAATCAGTTTTCTTCCAGGGTACACTTCATCCAAGTAATCAGATGTGATGGGGGACTCGTATAATATTTGCCCAGCAGGTGTCTCCAGGACAGGCACAACACCAAAAGGATTCTTTTTCAGAAACCAATCAGGTTTGTCTTTTAGGTTGATGTTGATGACTTCATGTCTACAGAAAATGGAAATTAATAAGCTTTACACTCAAATATTATTTTCTTATTGTAATGAAATAGTTTTCATATGATAAACAGTCCAGTGTGTGCTTTTCTGCTTTACAGGAGCTAAGGAATGTGCATGCTAAATTAACTACAGTGAAGCCAAACAGTTCAATTACAGCTAATGGTGCATCTTCATATATAAGATTTGGTGTCACAGAGACCTGTCTATTAATGCACAATGTCTCCTATTACAAACTATCAGATCTGCATGCCAGAAATGCTGCTGAAAAGCCATGACTCCATCTTGTAAAAGTTCACAATCAATTTCCTGTGGAATTTCAGAATAACTATAGTGATGGAAAAGTAACATATGATGGTGTGAGGCACTGTACACCAGGTTGTCCTTCCACTTATCTGTCAGTGATGCAGAAAAGGTAGCCTAATGTGCTGCACCCCCCCCCCCCCCACACACACACACACACACAGTGAAATGTTTTGTGAACTTGAAGGAGATGCATCATCATTGTGCACCTTATGGTTAAACAATAATGAAAATCAGAAATTAAGAACACAAGTCAATACCAATGCACAGAGGTAGTTGGGTAAATTCTGTGATGGTTAACTCAAACAGAAGTAAAGAATGTTGCTGGAAACTTTCATTCTAATAAACTACATATGGTATATACATACATGAATGAATGTACCATCACAAATGTGTGCATGCTGAATTCAGAAGTGTGAAAATACTTTGAAATTATTAAATGTGAGACATTATTTCAGTGAATGTGCAGTGCATGTCAGTAAAGGGTGGTTTTAGGGATGCCCTGCTTTAATTCTACTTTCCTAGAATTTGGCATATACTTTCTGGCATTGGTACAACCTCAGAAATTATAATATTTAAATAAGGATGAGTATTAAGGCTTTGGATTAATATGAGACATTTTTATTTGCTATGCCTCACTGTTTTTTTTAAAGCAAACATTATTTGAATTCAAATTATTTGAAGGAAATGTGGTAGAAAAGGATTAGAAACTTGAACTGCAGGAGGGGAAAAAGTTCCCCAGTCAGGCTTTGCAAATTAAATAAAATGAAAACAAACTGCTATACATGTGTGCAATACTAAATACATTATTACACCCTCAAGACAGTTTCTCAAAATTAATAACATGCAGGATTGTAGCAATCTATACATTTTAGGCTAAAATAATACCAAAAGATTTCAATAAGTTTCTGTCTTACCTAGGCAACAACCTAGTTAGCACCAGCATTGAATCACTCTTCCATCATATTTTACGTTAATTCTTTCAGCCACTTCTGACAGGTAAGAATTTTCTCCATTCTGCAGCAGGGCTGGCCACCAGGCGGTGTGAACATTGGTTCTATCTAGATGACGGTCACTGCTGATGCAACACCCCAATCCCATAAGCAAAAATAGGAAAAAGGGGGTTCTGGATGAATGGATGGATGGAATAATTCCCTTCATTCATCTGTTGTAAGTAGGACAATAGTTTTTCAGGCTCCTGCTATTTACTTTTTTGGCAACTGTAAAGATGCCACCCAGCAATTGTGCTTGAAAAAACTCAATAAATGGCAAAAGAAAATCAGAGTTTTACATTTCTTGGCAATGGTGTTGCCCCTCCTCAAAATTGTATGACAAGACATCTGCACCCCCTTTCACAAAGTAAACATATATATATGGGTTCACTACATATAACCGAAAGTTCATATGACCGAAGCCCATTTGACTGAAACCAAATGACCGAAAGTTCATTTGACCAAAAACCCATATGACCGAAAACTCATTTGACCGAAAAACAGTACTGCAGGTATATGCCCTGTTTCCCACTGTAGTGCGACCCTGGAGTGAGAATATAAAGTTAGGGGGGATGTGGGGGGCAAAGTCTCCCACATAATTGCAGTTTATGCACTATTACATACATGTGTATCCATTAAAAATGCATTAAAACATATAACATCAGTAAAAACTGGTTGCAAAATGTGTGTGGGGGGTACGGCCCCCACACCCCCCAATGTGGGGGACTGTGCCCCCCACACCCCCCCTAACTTTATATTCTCACTCCAGGGTTGCACTACAGTGGGGAACAGGACATATACCTGCCAGTGCTGTTTTTCGGTCAAATGAACTTTCGGTCATTTGGTCTCAGTCAAATGGGCTTCGGTCATATGAACTTTCGGTCATATGTAGTGAACCCATATATATATATATTCATGTTAATAGTCCTGCTGTTGTCTGCTTACTTTACCTACTCTGCTAATATTATTCCAAATGCTAACATCTGACAACATTAATAGAACAACGTTGAGCCAGAGGGAAGCAGAATGTAAGTAAATACCTCTGTTGTTGGTGGGTCTTGATGCAGAGAAAGCATTTAAGAGAGTAAGCTGGGATTTTGTGAATAGGTATTGAAAGCATTTGCACTCCCTGATACAATAATAAGGTAAATTAGAAGAATATATGAAGGATCAGATGCAAGATTTAAAGTAGGAGGGCTCCTCTCAGATAAGCTGAGCTTGAAAAGAAGAAAAGTACAGTTTTGTACCTACCATAAATGTAGATGTTCGAGTGCTAATACAGCTGCAGTAATCACAGATGGGTTTTCAGCTGTCAGGCAGTCCCTCGGTCGGCCGAATTCCAAAGTCTTGGTCCGGCGTCGGTTGTCGTCGCTTACTCTTCTGACGTCAGTGAGGCCAGAGTGTATAAGACACAGCCGACGCCATGTTCTTCAGTCTTTCTTGCCCCAGATGTCAGGTGCCCCCAAAAGGAAGGCAATACATAAATAAAGCTTATCTACATATGCAAGCAATGCAATGTAATGCAAAATCAGTGTAAGCAAGCAAATAAAACATAGCAGGATAACCCAGTCAGGTGGTATGAAGAGGTTGTTAGGCCCCATGCCTTTACCAAGTGGGGAAGGAGGGAGGGAAACCTGTACTGCAGCTGTATTAGCACTCGAACATCTACATTTATGGTAGGTACAAAACTGTACTATGTTCATCGTGCATACAGCTGCAGTAATCACAGATGGGTAGAGTCCCAAAGGTAGGCATAGGGTGGTAGGTACTATGAGGAACTGGGTTGAGCCAGAATGCCCTGCAAAACAGCAGTGGCAAAGCCTGCTCTTGTTCTGGAATATAAGGGCAGGTGGTAGTGTTTTGTGAAGGTATGTACAGAACTCCAAGTGGCTGCCTCCAAAATATCTTTAGTAGGAACACCTCTGAGGAAGGCTGTAGAGGTGGCTGTGGCCCTGGTGGAGTGAGATCTGATACCAGTAGGAACAGATTTCCCATGATAGGAATAACAAAACCGTATGCAGTGGCCAATCCACTTGGAAATGGTCTGTTTTGTAACTGGTTTCCCTTGAGCCCCTACAGCATAGGACACAAAAAGTTGTTCTGATTTCCTGAAGGACTTTGTTCTGTCTAAATAATAACGTAGCTGCCTATGGATGTCTAAAGAGTGTAGCAGCCTTTCCCCTTTGTTTTGAGGGTTAGGATAAAAGGTAGGTAGGTGTATGGCTTGATTTAAGGCTACCCTGGATACCACTTTTGGCATAAAAGATGGGTTGGTACGAAGGGAAACCCTGTCCTGATGGAAGATGAGGAAGGGCTGCACCACCATGAGGGCCTGTAGTTCAGAAACCCTACGAGCTGAAGTGATGGCCAGAAGGAAATCTGTTTTCCAGGACAAATATTGCAAATCTGTTGAGGCAGCAGGTTCAAAAGGAGGCAATGTTAATTTTTCTAGTATGTAATTAAGGTCCCAGGCTGGTATTGGTTGCTTCCTTGGAGGTCTTATATTCTTAGCCCCTCTGAGGAACTGTCGTAAGAGTGGGTGAGAAAATAAAGGAGGATCCGTGTTGAATTCTGCAGAAATGGCTGAGGCATGTATTTTTATGGAAGAAAATGAAAGTCCACTGTTCAGCAGTTCAGCTAGGTACTGTAATACCTGAGGCAAGTTCAATTTTCTAGGGTCCTGGCCTCTTTTCTCATTCCAAGAGCAAAACCGCTTCCATTTTTGGAGTAAGCTTTTCTAGTAGATGGTCTTCTGGCCTCCAAAATGACATCCTGCACCTCCTTGGAGAGTAGGGTCTGTTGTGGTGTTAAGGAATTTTCCATGCAGCGAGGTTGAGTGTTTTCAGCTGACTGTGAAGAGTTTTGTAGCTGTTCTGAGTCAGCAGAAGAGGCATTAGAGGCAGGGACCAGGGAGGAGTATGTGTTAGGCTCCTCAGGAGTGGATACCAGTGTTGCCTTGGCCAATCTGGAGCAATCAGTATCATCCTCGGTTTGTCTGTTCTTGCTTTCAAAAGCACCTTGGGCAGAAGAGGCAGAGGTGGGAATGCATAAACTGTCCATGCTGTCCAACTGAATGAAAGGGCATCCACTTTCCAGGCCTTTGGATGAAAGGTCCTTGAACAAAACTTTTTCAATTGATGGTTCCTGTGGGAGGCAAAAAGATCTATGTCTGGCCTCCCCCACGCTTGGATTATCTCTGTAAACACCTGAGAATGTAACTTCCATTCGTGTGGATCTGTCATATTTCTGCTTAGAGTGTCTGCCAGTGTGTTTTCCAGTCCTGGCAAGTACTGTGCTTGAAGTTCGATTTGTCTTTCCAGAGCCAAGTTCCAAAGAGTCATGGCTAGTCTGCACAAGGGGTATGAATGTGTTCCTCCTTGTTTGTTTATGTACCACATTACTGTGGTGTTGTCTGTTCTTATCAGTAATTGTCCTGGATGCAGGAAGTCCTTGAAAGCTGTAATTGCATTTATTACTGCTAGCATTTCTTTTGATTGATGTGAAGGTGCTTTTCCTTTTGGGACCATCTGCCCTGAATGCACCTGTCCTTCATGTGCGCCCCCCAGGCGTAATCTGAGGCATCTGTGGTTATGACTTGTTTTGCTTGAGGCTTGCAGAATGGAAGGCCTGTGTTTACTTGACATGCTTGGGCCCACCATAGAAATTCCTTTTGCAAACATGGAATTATTGGTATAATTGCTTCCAAACTGTGACTGTGTTGAGACCATAGATTTTTTAGGTACCATTGAAGTTTCCTCATATGCAGCTTTGCACATGGGATTAGAAGAATGCAAGATGCCATGAATACCAGAGCCTGCAGGATTTTCCTTGCAGTAAGCCTGGTACTTTTTGCTAGTGTTTTGAAGTACTGAGATAGTTGCCCTTGTTTTTCTGGCGTAAGATATGCCATCTGGGTGTTTGTGTCCAAGTTGGCACCCAGGAAGGTTATTTTCTGAGATGGTGTTAGCCTTGATTTCTCCTTGTTGATGGTATATCCCAGAGAAAGCAGTAACCGTGTCACATATGCCAGATGTTCCAGTAGTATGTGTTTGCTGTCCGCTTGGATCAGGCAGTCGTCCAGATAAGGGTAAATTTGTATCCCTTGAAGTCTGCAGTAGGCAATCACTGATGCCAGGCACTTTGTGAATACTCTGGGCGCAGTAGATAAGCCAAAGGGCAATGCAGAGAATTGATAGTGGATTGAACCTGCAAGAAATCTGAGGTATCTTCTGCAACTTTGTCTGATTGGGACATGCAGGTATGCCTCCTTGAGATCCAATGTTACCAGCCAAAACTCCTTGCCCAGCATGGGAAGAAGTTGCTGTAATGTGAGCATCTTGAATTTTGGTACGAGTAGAAATGTGTTTAGGATGGATAAGTCCAGAATGGGTCTCCAGTCGGTTCCTTTCCTTGGTACCAGAAAAAGTCTTGAATAAAAACCTTGACCTTCTTGGTGCGTAGGTACCTTTTGTATAGCTCTCATGTTTAGGAGCTTTGAAATTTGCAGTTGTGCCTCTGCCCTTTGATTTTGTGGCAGGTTTGGCATGCCTCTCATTTTTGGAAGAGTGTGAAATTGAAATTTGTAGCCTCTGTTTATAATGTCCAGTATCCATTTGTCTGTTGTGACAATATGCCAATTGCTTGCAAATAATGCTAGTTTCCCTCCCAAAGGTGCTGCCAGCTGAGACTTGCTTGGCATGGAAATGAGGGAGTCATTGGGTTTGCTTCCTGTATTGTTGTGCACTGTCTTCACCACCTCTTGGTGCTGGAGATTGCCATTGTCTGCCTCTATATGATCCTTGTGATTGCCCTCTGCCCCTTGTGCGTCTGTATCTACCTCTTTGGGGCTTGTCAGTGGATGGAAAGAACCAGTTTTTTGAAGGCCAATTTCTGCTAAAACGTGGTGGTTGGACCTGTAAGAAAGCTTTGACAGTTTGTATAGATTTGGCTTTTTCTTCCATTTTCCGTAGTATCTCCTCAGCATTAGTATCAAATAGTACATCCTTTTGTAAAGGAGCATCAAGAAGTTTAGCTTTCACATGATCAGGCAAATTTTGTTCCCTAAGCCAGGCATGTCTGCGAATGACTGATCCTGTAGCAGCCGCACTACTGGAAGCCTCTAGGGCATCATAACCACATTGTAAGGTGTGTTTACCCACTTGCTCCGCACTATGCATCATATCCTGTAACTCTTTTAAATCTGGTTGTTCAGGTTGAGACATTTTGTTCCTTAATTGTGATAACAGGTACTGTTGATATTTAATCATATGAAACTGACAGTTTAAGGCCCTCATGGCTAGGGTGGCCGAGGTATATACCTTTTTACCCCACCTTTCTAGAGATCTGGATTCCCTTTCTGCAGGAAGTGGATTCTTGGCAGTGGAGGCCTTTAATCCCTTGGGGCCTTGTGAAATGGTTTCAGGGTCAGCATTATGGCCTTTGTAGAGAAATTGGTGAGAGCTGGGTACTCTGTAATACCTATCAGGTTTTACTGGTGCAGGAGGCAGAGAATCAGGGTTAAGGCAAGCCTCCGAATAGACATCATCCAGTACATCCAAAACAGGGGGTATAGCCAGAGGTCTGTGCTGAGGTAACCAAAGAAATTCCCTAAGTCTTTTCTTGGAATCTGAAAAGTCTTGGCCTTCCCAATGGAAGTGTTCCCTCAAGGTGTGCAAGGTTTCCCTAAAGGAAAAATCCTCAGGAGGGGATACAGAAGGAATGGACTGTTCTGCATCCGAATCCTCAAAAGGGGAATAAGAGTGTTCCTCTGCATCAGAATGTTCTGATAAAATGGATCCCTGATCAGAAGAGGGAGATTCTTCCTCCACTCTGGGTCTCTTGTCAGGAGGGGGCTGAGAACCTCTGATAAGAGTAATTAAATCCTCAGCCATTTTAAGCATCTGTTTCTTAGGCATGGGTCCAGGAGATGGGCCCTGTGCAACAGGCCTCGTGGGATGCCTGGCTGCTTTGGATTTAGTAAAGGCCTTAATTGAAAAAGAAGATGAGGGCCTAAATACACCATGGGTGGAGGTGGACCTGTCCACATTAGTAGGCTCGACATTAGCAGGGGCTTCGGTTGTAGTCTGGGAAAGGGCCGAGGACCCAGCGGTCTCTGGTACAGAGGACACCGCCAAAGGAGTGTCGACGGTAGTCAGGGACTGCAAAGGCGTCTCGCTGAGAACCGGACCACGTGTAGCCTGTTTTGGCGTGGTGTCGGCGGGGACCGTGGGCCTCACGTGTCGGTCCTTTTCCTTGCGTTTTTTGGACAAAACGGTAGTCGGAGTGTCTGACGACATTTTATAATCAAAAGCTTTACCAAAGTAGTGTTGGGCGAACTCCGCCCGACGCTTGATAGTGCGTTTATTGAAGGTAGCGCAAAAGCGACAGCCCGAGACGTCGTGGTCTGGGCCCAAACAAGGTATGCAAAGGGAATGGAAATCCTTATGCGGTATTTGCTTCCCACAAGAAATACAATTATTAACTTTTTCTGACATCGGTCTGAGGCAAGAAAAGTTTCCCCAACGGGGTACTTAGCTTTAATGAAGACTTCAGTTCCAATTTTTTTTGTAATTCAGGAGCTGGCCGACCGGCACTTGCAAACTGCTTCTGCTTCGGGCACCGCGCGGCAAAAAAGACTGGAGAACATGGCGTCGGCTGCGTCTTATATACTCTGGCCTCACTGACGTCAGAAGAGTAAGCGACGACAACCGACGCCGGACCAAGACTTTGGAATTCGGCCGACCGAGGGACCGCCTGACGGCTGAAAACCCATCTGTGATTACTGCAGCTGTATGCACGATGAGCATCAGACAGGGTGTCCTCTTTCCCCTTTGTTATTTGCTTTATATTTAGAGCCACTAGCAAAGAAAATAAGGGAGTCAGAAATACAAGGATATAACTGGTATAGTAATCAAGAAAAGTTGACTTTATTTGCAGACAATATTATTTTGTACTTAATAAATACATCAAAGGACATTTTAATGTTGTGGAACATTTTGAGACAGTTTCAAGTCTTTTCAGGATATAAAATCAATGAAGATAAAACAAAGGCTACAGCCATAAATGATGTACCCACACACAAATTGGTTCAGCAATACCCATATTTATGGGAACATGACAAGATGAAGTATTTAGGAGTATGAATTACAAATGCTTCTGTTATGGCAGGTGATGATATGTGGGAAGCAACTAAACACAATACAGTACAAAAACTGAGAAACTGGAAACTCTTGTTTATGGATATGAATAGTAAGATACAAGCAGTGAAAATATTTTTAGTCCTTTTAGACTTGTATATGGGTCAGGTATGCTTTATCAACCCATGGAAAAGTAGTAAACAACATTTAATAAAGAATTGAAGGAATTTATCTGGCAGGGAAGGCAGGCAAGAGTTAAGTGAAATAACTTGACCCTTCCAATACAACAAGATGGGCTTTACCTGATTTGAAGGGATACTTTAGAGCTACACAGTTAAGGCTCGTGTGTGTGCGTGTGTGTGTGTGTGTGTGTGTGTGTGTGTGTGTGTGTGTGTGTGTGTGTGTGTGTGTGTGTGTGTGTGTGTGTGTGTGTGTGTGTGTGTGTGTGTGTGTGTGTGTATATATATATATATATATATACACACACACACACACACACACACACACACACACACACACACATACATATATATATATATATATATATATATATATATACATTCCTATATATATATATATATCTAGATATATATATGTATGTGTGTGTGTGTGTGTATGTATATATATATATATATATATATATATATATATGTATATATATATATATATATATGTGTGTGTGTGTGTGTATGTATATATATATATATATATATATATATATATATATATATATATATATATATACATAGATATAAAATATATGTACGTATATATATATATATATATATATATATGGATTTGTATCACTTCACTGAAAGACCATTTCACTGATACCCATTTCACTGAGACCAAATCACCTAAAGTTCATTTCACTGAAAGTTAATTTCACCTAAAACTCATTTCACTGACAAGTAGTACTCTAAGGCAAGTCAAAGGTATATGTCCTTTTCCCCACTATAGTGCGATCCTGGTGTTAGTATATATAGCTAGGGGGCCAGAAAGACCAAGTGGCTCAGTGGTTAAGGTGCTTGCCTCTCATCCGTAAGGTGCAAGGTTTGAGTCTCACCACTGGGGAAAAAAAAGCTTTACTAATTGAAGGGTGTGGGGGGGGGGTGTAGCCCCCTACTTAATTTGGTTGTCTGGTGTTGTTTTGCATTATTTGGTAAAACCCAACTAGGTGGGGGGCTATGCCCCCAACAGCCCCCTATGTATGGGGTTGTGCACCCCACAACCCCCCTAACTATATATACTAACACCAGGATCGCACTACAGTGGGGAAAAGGATATATACCTTTAACTTGCCTCAGAGTACTACTTGTCAGTGAAATGAGTTTTAGGTGAAATGAACTTGAGGTGATTTGGTCTCAGTGAAATGGGTGTCAGTGAAATGGTCTTTCAGTGAAGTGATACAAATCCATATATATATATATATACACATACAAGCAGAAGATTATAATACAAAATGGAAAGGGATGATGATGAAGCCAGGTGGAGGGGTGTTCAAGAAATGGAGAGACAGTATGATTATGGATGTAGATCCTTAAGAATAATAACAGCCATACAGAATATTATATTCATAAAGTAGCAGAAAGTGTTCTAAAAACTAATATCTATCTATCTATAGATATAACTATATCTAAGAAAAAAGAAACAAATGCTCTGTTCAAACACATGCTAGATTGCAATAATGCTAAATTCACCTTCTTTGTATTGGAACAGGTTAAAAAAGAAATAAGAGGAGGCCATTGGGAAGAAAAATTAGAATTTAAAGAGCTCTGGTGGCAAATTTTATTAGATGCAACCAATTTCCCAGGGCTTAATGATCACATTTCTTTAACTTCAGTGTTAAAATTAAGAGCAGCCAAGATTTAGTTTTATTTGTAATTGCTCTTTAGGAACAGCAGATGGTGCTAGCAGGCTAGGAATGAACTTTTAGGAAATAAAAAGTAGAAAGGATTTTAAAAGAATAAATATTTAGTAGTTTTTATTATAATTGTATTTATATATTTAATGTGTTTTTAAATAAATTATTGAGTGATTATTAATTTTAAATTAATGAAATGGAGTTCTTTTAAAATTGAATTTCGAAATGTGTTTTTAGCAGTTTCAAATAGCAACTTCAAATGAGCCTTGTAAACAGATGTTTTTAATGTTAATTATTCATTTAATGAATTTTATTGGTTGGTATAGACCACATGTGAGTATATTAGGTGTTTTCAAATATTACTTGTTAGTCTGAAGAAGTCTTACATGTTTGTGGAGACGAAAACGCATTGGTGGATTTTAACAGCGTTTACGTTTTGCAGTGATTTGTTTCTTGTACTTGCAATAAAGTGTGTTGGTCATCGCTGGTGAACTGCTTCCGTGGTTTTTGGATTTATTGGTTCTAAAAACTAAGCCAATACTTCTCCACCCAGGTCAATCAGCTACCCTTACCCCCTTAACTACCCTCCAACAACCTCCTAAAACTGCTCCTAACACCTTTAACACTTTCTTTATAAAAGCCGTGCAATCCTTAGCCAACAAGCTATCTCCCAATACCCCAAGTGCCACCAATCCCACACTCGATAATAAAATCCTTCAAGTTTGATCCAGTACCAACATCTTTTATTAAGTCCCTACTTAAGAAACTGAAACCCAACACCCTTTCAGCAGACCTACTACTTGCAGTGTATCTCCAAAAAGCAGCTAATAAAATAGCATACCCCATTTCAATCTTAATCAATAAGAACTATTCTTGAAGCTTATATCCCCTCCATCTGGAAAATCCCCCACATTGTTCCTCTTCATAAAGGGGGAAAATCCACTGAACTCTCAAATTATAGGCCTATAGCCATTCTGTCTCCCTTTGCTAAAATAATGGAAAAATGTATCCATAAGCAATTTCTAGCCTATCTGAATCAAAACACTCTCCTAGCCCCCTCCAAGTATGGATTTAGACCTTGCCATAGTACAACCTCAGCCCTTCTCTCCTTCTCTTACACAATAAATCAAAACCGTAATGACAACAAGTTCTCCTCAGCCCTCTTCCTAGACCTATCCAAGGCATTTGATATGGCAAACCACCAGCTACTCTTAGACACATTAAAATCACTCTCCATACATAACCTAGCAATTACATGGTTTCATTCCTACCTAAGTGACAGACAAGAAGCTGTACTATGGAATGATAACCTATCGTCCCTTTTACCAGTCACCCTTGGAGTCCCACAGGGATCTATATTAGGTCCCCTCCTATTCTCCATATTCATTAATGACCTGCACAAAGTCATCCCAGATGCAACTTGTGTTCAGTATGCACATGACTCCACCCTAATCTGCTCTGCCACCTCCCCCACAGATTTACAATCTTTATCCCAAATCACTTTCAACAAAGTAGAGAACTGGCTCACTGGTCGCCATCTACTATTAAACCCAAATAAAACCAAACTATTACTCTTCTCCCCCACTCGCAAGGTCCCCTCACCACTTCTCACCATAACATATAACGATGGCACCATAATCTCCCCAGAACCTAGTATTAAACTACTGGGAGCAATCATCGACAACAACCTGAAGTTTTATGCTCACATAGATAAAATTATTAAAACAGTTAATAAGAAACTAGGCTCTTTATATAGGATTAAACAATTCCTAACCCCATCTGCTAGAACTGTTATTTCCCATACACATCTGCTATCAACCCTTCTTTATGCCTCACCCATCTTCGTAAACCTAAACAAATCAAACCTCAATAAATTTACTAGCTTCTACAATAATATTGCCAGATTTGCCACAGGATCAGCTTATAGAACCCATCACTGTCTAAACCTTCAATCGTTAGACTGGCTAGAACTACCCTATCAACTGCAATATAACCAACTAATAGTTGTTCACAAAATTCTCTACCAACCAGACTGTATACCCACACTGAAAAATATTATCACCCCCTACAGTAACCTAAAGGCCTTTCGCTTTTCAAACAAAATGCTAGCGCAAACTGTTAAAACCAACACTTCAGCTGGTGATTCACTATTCTCCAACTCTGCCGGTAAAAACTGTCATTTACTTCCTGCTGAACTCACCACTGATCCCTCTTTATCCCAATTCCAAATATCCCTTAAGAAATACCTAAAAACGCATTGGCTTTGTCCCTGTACAAACCCTGACTAACCCCCACTTAAACATAAACTATAAATGAGAACCTCATTACAAGAATAAAACTCTGATCCTCTAACTGTTTAGAATTTTGTATGTCTCTCACCTACTGGAAAGATTTAAAGTTAAGAAGATACCATGTATGTTAACCACCTTAAATATATGTGTTTCCCTTTTTCAGATATAATCTCTTAACTATTTCCTTCTCAGCTATTAACTTCCAACCTTTTCCTGTGTGTATTTGAGAAAACATGTACTTGTGTGTATATATCATTAAACAAATTTCAGTTTTGTGATAATTCACTGTAATAATTTCAGTGTATTTATACTTATGTACATTTGGAGCTTTTCTCCTCAGGCCTCCACTGAAAATGGACCTATATCCAGTCGGACTTTCCCGGTTAACAAATGTAAAATAAAATAATAAATAAATAAACAATAAAAGAATGGCGAAAGGAGATTTTGCCAATAGGGATGACTGCAATTAGGGGTACAGAAAATATGCAAGATGGAGCTGGAATTTACTGGAGAAACTTGCAAAGGAACCAAGATATTAGGAGCAAATAACTCAAGCAGGAAAGGTAATACAGTGGGATGAGGCCAAGAAGACATTTGGACTGCAGGCTACAGACTGCCTTCCCTACCAGGGCTTAATCTCAGAGTACAGGCAAAGAGAAAGGAGTAGGGGAATTTTAAGTGAAAGACCTGTTCTGGTAGAGTTTTTACATGAATCTAGAACAGAAGTGACTGCTAAAAAGGGATAATTAGTAGGGCATATAAAATATTGCAAGATAACTATTAAGAATCAATCAGGGAGGTTAGAAAAGATTGGGAAGAGAGACTGGGAAAGCAATTTAGAAGAAAACAACGGGAAGACATATGTATTGTTCCCAAGTCTAAAACCAAGTCCTGAAAGTTTAGAATCTTTGCTTGGAAGTGTCTGCATATGTATTTTTATACCCCGAAGCAGACTTTAAAGAATTTCTCCTCAGGTAGATAGCAAATGTTGGAGGTGTGATGGAGAAGAAAGAAGTAACTACCAACATATGTTTTGAGAGTGTAATGAGTTGGCAGACTTTAACAATTTCCTACACAGTACTCTATCAGAAATATTGGGTAAACAAATGGCTGTAAGCAAGGAGATGATTCTTGGGATACAGGATCTGAACTACCTAGACATAGTAAACCCTTACTAAATTTAATTCTGCTGGCTGCCAAAAAAAGCACTTACTAGAAAATGAAAACCAAAGTCTACACCAACTGTATTTAAGGAACTAAATATTATAAAAGAGACGAAAGAACTTTAGAAAAGGGAAGGAGCGAATTACATAGAAGTAAATGAAAATTGTGGGAACAATAAATGCGTAATAGGGTTTAGGAAAAGGAGGAGTGATGTTTAAGGGTAGGCAGGAATTTTATGCTGGACTGATGATAGTAGCAAAGAAAATATATGTGATGTACAGCGTATTTAAATGAAAAAATGTTAAAATGGTTCGGTTGCTTTTTTGTTAATATATGTTTGCCTATGTCTTAAGCAATAATTTAATAAAGGAGTTTAAAAAATTATTCCAAAAGCTGTCTGGTAATTTAAGCTACAAAGACAGTGTTTCTTACCATACCCCCATTCTTTCATGAATCAACTGGTAATTCAACCACTGCTGTGGTATAGAATTCACTGCTTTCTCTTGCTGACTTATTGTAGCCAAACTGAGCAATCTGAACAAGGCAAAATTATTTTTCTACTTCATCAAAACCAAAATGTGACCATCGCCGATAAGCTGAATTCAATGCCCAATGCCTTTCAGTGCCATTTGTCTGCTCAGTCTCTGCCTATAATTACAAATATCTCTTCCAGAGTAACCAATGATCCTGGAATACAAAAGTTGAACTTTTCAAGAAGAGGTGCCTAACAAAATCACTCTTACCATTCTTAGTGTGTGCCATATAAGGTCATTTCTTTGTTGTACATTTTAAAGTATTTGTAGGTCACAGCAACCAAACAAGCACTACTTTTTTCACCATCAGATTGAGCTTTACACTTATCTCCCATGTCTCCCATTAGTCACCGTATTTCAGTATTTTTCCCCTGTAATGTAAATGAGAGGCTGGCGATAACTGCAATGAAGATCTTTGCAAATGACCAACTAATAAGTATAACAGCAGGCCAAGGAACTGTATCTGTTCACCAATTTCAGCTCTGGTCATTAGCTCAGTAGGAACAAAGCACCCATCCCTAAAAAAAGTGATACAGTTTGCTGCCTTCCCATTTATAACTTCTCTTGGTATTTGTGCCAGGACTGTATTCAAAATATACAGTATTTAAT
>NC_056748.1:228782927-228810427 GCF_019279795.1 Protopterus annectens
ATGTAGCAAGATGTAACTGCAAAGAGATGCAGAGATGTTCAAAAAAATTCAAATATGTAATGCAATTACAGACAGTACTGGCAGCCTGAAGGGCTTGAAGTCAGTGGTAGCAACCAAAAAGATTTAAAAAATTATAAATTCCAAACATTTAGTTTTTTTTTTCTATTTATGTTCAAAGCAAAGGTCACATGTTCTCACATATTTTAATACCACAGGCAACACATGCTGCAGATTAAATATTGTATTTTTAGTTTATTTGCCGAGGATTTTATCAAGCTTAAGAATGACTCACATTTCTGTTGCATTCTGTTACAGAAAACAATGACATATATAATTTATAAAGCTCACATCTCTTGCAATGCCCCCCCCCCCCCCCGGACCTCAAGCAAGTTTTCTTGTGGCATCTACACAAAAGTAAGCTTGAGATAGGGTTGGACTCTTCTAGTACACTACCAAACTCCTCGCCTTAAAAGCTATCCTAGTTCATGAGTCTACAGCCATGGTAGTAGGGTTAGGTCCAGTCTGAATAATCTCCACCTTGTCAAACTCTGGTTTACTTTTATCACCATCTCTTCCATACCTCTCAACCTCTTAGAATAAGAAATCTGGACAAAGCCATAAAAAAGTGGTACAAATAGAGACACTTTTGAAATATTGCTCTTACAAACTTAGAAAGTTGATAGAATGGCAGATTTTGCATTAGTATGAATTTTCTGAAGGGTATGGAGTCTAAAACTCAAATGTCTGTCATTATTTTCCAATTTCAGTCTTCAATGATTTGCCACTAATTTGCCAGAAAGCCACAATTTTATGAAAAATGGACCAAAAATATAATGCAAAAATCTGGACATTCTGCAAAAATCTGTACAGTTGAGAGGTATGAAATTCTCTTCTATGACCAAAACAGAACAATCCTGCCATTCCTACCTGAACATGCTGACTTTAATAGCTACCCTTGCCTGTTTTGGTATGCCCAATACCCCCCCCCCCCAACATGTTGAACACAATCTTGCAAGGACTGGCTGCAAATTAAAAGATCTTCCAGATAAACAATGGCATGACCCCCAGCTCCTGCTGGGATAATCTAATAATCTCTGGAAGGTTGTAAGTGCATTCTTCATACTAAAAGTCTAATGAAAATGGTCAGCTAACCCCATTTCCCCATGAAAAAAAATTCTTCAGGAGGCTTTTGGCTCTGTCCTGCTGTCTTCTTGGGTAGGTAGCTCTATCAGTCAACAAGAGGGTTACACTTGTTCATCAGTGACCTGGTAGCAACTAAACATAGTAGCAACTATACCTAGTAGGACAGGCAAAATCCCCTGCTGTACCAAAGACTGAAAATCATAGGCAAAGACACCAATGAATATGTCCATAGAAATGGCAGTGGCCTTTAAAAATGAACTCCCGATGAGACTCTTCCATTTCCCATTTAAGAAATTCAGGGCTTTGAACTGATTTGATAAGTGCACATATGCATGCCCACTGCTTTTCATTTAGACAACCAACTATATGACATATGAAGTGGCAAACATATCTACTATTTGCAAACTGACCATGTGACTTGTTCATAATGTGGTCAATGGTGCAACTTGGCCAACTAGGTTAGGAATCACAGTCTGGATGCATACATAGTACAGATATTGTAAATTTACTTAAAACTTCAATACACTGTTCACCAACATCCTGTCTGAAGTCAACAGGAACATAGGAACTTACAAGGAAAGCGACCACAGGGACCATAAGATGCCTAGCCATATACACTTTTAAACAGACAAAACTTAAAAGTTCTTGCCACCATCTTCAAGAACTTAACTCCCAAATTGAGCAGGGCCTTACACGATAACCCTTGTGTAAATTTTACTACCCAAGATTCTATATATAGCTTTGGCAATACAACTGTTACCAGAAAGGAATCTACTCAAAGAAATAAACTCATGCCTAATAAAATTTGTATGGTTTCCCATAAGAAACAGAATAGCTTTAATACATCATATCAGACCATGGAAACATGGAGGATTAAACTTTCCTGATATAGAAACATATATAAAAGCATCAATATCTAAAACAATCTTAGATGGGATAAGTCAAAATTTTTCTGCAAATTGGAAAGAATTACTAACTGCAATATCAATAAATGAATTTGATTTACAAAAAAAATTTCACATAACAGATAAAAACAATTTGCCATGGCACATATGTATTAGTATGCAATATAACATAACTAAGCCCACTAAAACTAGTATGATTAATTATTACATTGACTCATTTAGGAAAGTTATTAATGCAGATTTGTTTGTTTGTTTGTGTCTTTCGGTTTTTCCCGGTTAGGGGTCGCCACAGCGGAACTCTGGTCCGCTAATGATTGGCAGTTGATTTTTACATACCGGCTTGCCAGGCCTGATGCACAACCTTCAACAAAGGTACGCCCATTCACGCATGTCTCCATGCAGAAGATGCTCTAGCTGAGAATCGAACCGGCAGCATCCTACTGTGAGGTGACACCGCTACCGCAGCACCACCACCGCGGGAAAGTTATTAATGCAAATATAGATTTAAAAATCTGGTTTGATCTTTTAACACCATTCATAGTTACAAAGAGCTATCCACATAAAATATACAGAGAAATAATTAATTCCTGGGAACAGAAAGGATTTGTTTGTTGGTTTCAATGTATCAAAAGACTAAATGTTCTGGATATGCAAACAATAGAAACATACAAAATTCCACAACAAGATTGGTTAACTATGCAAAGCATTCTGACGTATTCGCAAGATTTATGCAGAATAATTAGTAATTCTTGATTTAAAGAAATACCTAAACTTACGAAATACCTATATGAAATCATATATAATGATTATAACATGGGATATTTTACAAGATATTGATAAATTATAAAACAACACCCAAATCCTGATATTGGAACTAAATAAAAAAGGACACTCGTTACAGTTAACTGAAGAAATTAAATCAAATATTTTATTATCAATAAAACATACATCCTTTACACAGTACTGGAAACTTTTAATTGGAAATGCTTGCACAGAGCATTCTTAACTCCAGATATAATTACTAAAATTAATTCTTCCACAAAGGGAATATGTTGGAGGTGTGAGCAAATACACAATGCAGATTGGAATCACATTTTTTTCGACAGTGTTAAAATTAAGCTATTTTGGAATGGTATTAAAAACTTTTTACAAGCTTTATTTAATGAATGGTTTAACTTATCTAAAGCTCTAGTATTATTAAATGTGTACTAAGGTCTTCATTTGAATGAGTCAAATATGTATCTAGTACGGACAATACTTGCAATCTCAAGGAAGTGTATAAAAATAAGATGGAATGCAAACAGAATACCGACTTTGGACGACTTCTACAGCCTACTGAAGACCACAGCATTGTTGGAAATAAAATTAAAGAATTAAGGATTCATTTTATGCCATTTATTAACAATCCATGGAAAAAAGTCTTATCATTGATTGACACTTTACAATATCTGAACAGATACACTCTGATAACTGGATTGTTATACTTATAAAGTAATTGTATATATTTAGCTCTGTTATAGTGTCAGGCTGATGTAAATGGTGTACATAGTTATTAAGATGTTATATACAAATACTATGGCATTTATTCAATTGTATTTGAAAAATAAAAAAAATTTGAGGAAAAAAAAAAGAAGATGTATGCAAAACACAAATGTTGTTACTCTAGCAACTTTCTAAGTTTATAAGAGCAGTATTTAAAGTCTGTCCCTATTTTTAGGCTTTTGTCCCCCCATTTTGTCAGGCTTTGTCCAGATTTCTTGCACTAAGAGGTTAGGAGTTTTGTTAATGATGTTTTTATTTTCCTTTTGTTAGCCAGTTTAGTACAGTGGCCCATGACCCTTTTTTTAGGAACAACATGGGCTGAAAAGGTTTGCATAGTTACATAACAAAATCTCTACAATAATCAGTCCACAGCAAGTACATAAACAAAGTGTGTAATAATTGTCAAAGAACTGCACAGTCTCCTGAGAAAAATATAGAGTTTATCCTACAACAAATAAAGTATGTGTCAAATATAGGGAAACCACCAGTTTTAGACTGTGAAAAGTTTGACAAGTTTTACATCAGTCCATAAGCAGCCAGAAGGAGCTGGATTTTTGTTAGGAAGGCAAATTAGTTAAGGGATGTGTACAAGCTAGTAGGTGAAGTTTACTTAGTTTGAGTGTGTACGTTAGTATGGGGTAGGTGAGTTTTGAGGTAGGTAAGAATACTGGTTTATAAGCTACAGTGCGGGTCAAGCCTCAGTAGGATGGCGGAGTGGCAACTAGTTGCAATATGTAGAAATTTACAGTCAGCAAACTGAAGAAGTATTTTTCTTGACTGAGTTTTCTGCCAGCTGTTACAGGGAACAGTAATTTATGAGTTGTGACTGAGCTGCCTCCTTTAGTCAAGGGTACAAGGTCTGATTCCTTCCACATCCACTCACTTATTGTGTGAATACAAGCGAGTCAGTAAACCAGGTGGTGCTCCTGGGTTGCCTCTGAAAAGGGACATTTATGTCCAGTGGGCTTATGTGGTTATCACGTGACTAACTTAGAAAGAAAATGTTTTTATTTGTTGAGCTAGTTAGGCTGCTACTATGACACTTTTCAGTCATGATTCATGTCCAAGCATAGGTATAAAAATAGTATAAATAAAATAGTAAAGTTTTCAGAATAGTGCATCCATAAACTGATACATAATCCAACACTAAAATCTGAACATTTTAGAGACAGAGCACACATTTAAACCTACAAAAATGTTGTATAGAATGAGTATTATTGGCAAAAAAAGTGGGGAAGTAAATAAAGGTTCAAAAATGTATTTTTATTCTTATATTAAAAAAGAGAGAGAGACAGGACAGCCTGATGGTGCAGAGGAAGAGTCGACTCTGTGGCACTGGATTAGTGCTGGGCGGTCATCCAATGCAGGAGGGGCAGATTAGTCCATCACTCTACCTCAGACAATAGAAATAAATTATTTATTTTTCCTCAAGCTCTGCTGCTCTCCTTTATCATACCGTTTTAAAGGTGTGTTTAAGCCATGGTGGTACAACGGTAGCGTTGTTTCTTCCCAGCAAGAGGTTCTCATGTTCGATTCTCGGCTGGAGTGCCTTCTGTGTGGAGTCTGCATGTCCACCCCGTGGTCGAGTGGCCTCCGAAAAACATACATGAATGGGCGTGCCTTCGCTGAAGGTTGGGCGTCGGGTTGGCAACTCGGCACCGTAAAAAAAATCAGTACTGCCATTCATTAGCGGACCGGAGTTCCGCTGCGGCGACCCCTAACCGGGAAAAGCCGAAAAGACCAATGACTTAAAAGGTGTGTTTAACTACGCTACTTTACTCATCATGAGGACCGTTTATTAAAATTAAATGTATCATATTATCCACTCAAATACTGCACTAATACTTCCATTCTCAGGACTGTAGTTACAGATCTTTGTAACTTCCCTCAAGTGTGCACATACACATGGTGTGCACTGAAATAAAGGGAGGAAGAGACCTGCCCCCCCCCCACCTTGAAAAGCACAGAAGTCCATGCAAGTCCCGCCACCAAGCAGCATAAACTATAACTCTTCTTCTCACTTCAGCTGTCCCTTCAAATATGCTTCACTCTGCCTGCAGATTAACTTTTAATGTGTAAAAGACATTCAACTGAAAGGTCATATACAAACACCCTGTTCGAATTAAATAAAACTGCCTTTTAATTACAGTTCATGATTTTAAGAAATTAAACTACATTGAGCATTCAACAAAGATGACTCGCATGCAGATGAAAGCTTTAAAAAACATTGTTACTAAGTCATGGCCATTCACAGTATTTCCCCTCCCCTGAAAGGCTTGTGCCTGTGTAGGACAGAGAGCAAGAAAGTACAATGTATTCATTCATTCATTTTTGTCTACAATACTGATTGTTGTTTCTTGCTGTGGACGGAGGGCTGCTGGCATACCTATTGAAGTGACAGTTTTCATGGCCAATAACATGTCAGTCACTACCTATGTTTCTCAGGATTTTGTTAGTTAGAAGAATATCCTAGTAGCTTGCCCAGTCTATAGTATGACAGTACTAAACTGAAGTTTGGTTCCACATTCTTAACAATCTATTCCATGGCTGTTAAACTTTTCCTGACGTCTTAAAGAGAAGAGACGTGACCAGCAGGTGTCAGATTTTTGACATATTTTGCAATTTACACCAGTGTTTTTCTCCTCTTAACTCAAGGTTCTAATCACCTTAGCTGTGCATCAGATTACAGCAGTGTTTTCAGAAGGCACACCATAAATTGTAGGCCTTTACAGTCACCACCCTGACCACATACACAGGCTGCATTCATTTCCTTCTTTCATAGCAGACTAGAGTAAAGCCTGGTTTGGTCCTGTTTATCTCTCCAGGACTCTTGCAAGTTTTCTTCTTAACAAGGGTTCTCTCCGAGAGTTTGGCAAGGGAAAGGCATATGCCTTCTGTCCTACTGTGTTACCTTCTTTTAATCCACTCCAGTTTGCTTTCCACTATGATAAGCAAGAAGCTGTATGCTGTGTGATTGCATAATGTGTGATGAGATATATACAAAAGATATCCGTTATATTTTTTTTACTTTGATTTGTTACAGGTATATTTCTTACATGTCCATTTTTCAATTGTAAAATCAGCTCGCTTTCAGGTGGTTATTTCTATAAAATTTTCTGACTCCATACAATTATTAGTTTCACATGTGACTCAGCAAATCTTTCACAAAGCTAAGATTATGTATAGCTGTCTTTTGCTAATTCATTGTGAGCATTCATTATATATGTTATCTTTTCAGTTCTAACCACTTATTACACCATTAGTATCACTGCACTTTGAACAAAAGAGTCAAAAGCCGGTACCACCTTCTGCTGTGTAAACAGAGATTATCTAACGGGTTAGCAACAGGTTTAGCTGAGAAATCATACACTCTGTGCTACACAGGGCCCCACACAATACACTGGCAAGCAAACATACTGTGGTTAATACACATGGTTTTACACAAGGCTCTGGCACACAAACCTGCTCAGGTTACTGATATTTGTATGCACAATTGATTGTTGCTCAATCCTGTAAGGTACAGGAGTTTCCTGATAAGAAATTTCACTTTGTTTTTCTATACTTTTAAGTATGTTCTGCATAAAAAGCCTTCTGGCTAAATGTCTCATCTTGCATATGTACCTTCAGATTCAAGCAATATATAGAAGTACCTTGTGTTAGTGGTCAGCAAGTCTTAGTAAAATCCCTTTAGGGTTTGAGAAGGCTAACACTTGTTTCGTCTGATCTCTGTCAGCCTGCCAGAGTTCTTATTTTCCAAACTGCATTATAATGATGCCAATTTTATCTAACGTTTTACTTCCAGCTCTTCTCCAGCCAACTTTGATATTTGCCCTCAACTTCTGCTTCATTTAAATGTCCATATTAATAAAACCCTTTATATTTTGTATTTACCCTTTCACGTGCCCACTGGATGAGTGGCTACTTTAATACAAGATGTCAGTAGATGAGACTTAAAGAATATGTAGGTGCACTACCATGTTATTTGTTTCTTTATGCTGCCTGTGTATGTTGGCTAGCTAAGGTTCTCCAGGCACATGCACATTGCACCCTGAGTATAACAATGTTCTGGTTATCTGTCAGGCTTTCCAGTGCTGGTTTTAGTGCTGTAACTTCCCACAGGGAATGCCGAGCTGAAGTCCAACTCTGCCCTCCACAAAGGAGTACAATATATAAAGTAGAAAATGTCTTTGTCTCTCTTGAAAGATCTTAACCACAACCATTGCAGTACTGAAGGGCAATGATATTAATTAGTTTATCTGTCAACCAGGGTAGCCTGCACAGTTCAAACTCTTAATTTCCATACTAATCAAAAATGCATTTTATGCTGTTTTGCAGCTATGCATCAGAATGGAAATACTTAACTAAATAATTATGTCCACCCCAAATGGAACTGTAAAACAAAACACTCAATGCACCTTTGTGCAGAATTAGTGAACTTAAAATTACATCAAGTATGTTACATATTGATCACTTTTCTGACTTATTTGCTATGTTCAAATCCAAAAAGAAACGATGGCAGAATAGCACAAAAACGAAGTTTAATTCACGAAGTAAAATCCACAAGATAAAATCCAATAAAACACACGAAAACACGCTGTAATTACGCTGTTATAGAACCACAGGTGAGGGCTTTCATCCCCAAAGGGAGATTTCTTCAGAGTCTGAAGAAATCTCCCTTTGGAGATGAAAGCGCTCACTTGTGGTTCTATAACAGCATAATTACAGCGTGTTTTCATGTGTTTTATTGGATTTTATCTTGTGGATTTTACTGCGGAATAAACTTCGTTTTTGTGCTATTCTGCCATCGTTTCTTTTTGGATTTGTGCTTTGTTTTGAAGCGTGCTGCTTTGCTCATCACTTTGTTATTTGCTATGTTATCGAAGGGTCTGTTGTTGCTACTTTTACTCTGGCAGTCTGACAGCTTCAAAACTTGTTAATTTCAGGCTTGTTCAGATTGTTGGGAGACACATGGTTACTTAACTACATGTAGAAAATGGGGTAACAGGTCTTAGTTGTCTTTGCAATGCTATTAAAACCATATTAAAACTAAATCAGTAAGGCCTCCTGTGTCCTTACTCTGAATGCGCTATCATGTAAGGGGAATGTAGCAGTTAAGGCACAAGAAACAGGCTTATGAAGATTTCAAAGGTCAACTGCATAGTATACAGAATTAGTTAAAATTGCTTGCGTGGTGTTGTGCCAGAGACCAGAGTGCTAGAAACACTTTTGCTGTGTCATTTGTAGCATACTCTGAAGGAATATGTATTTTTAGTTACTTCTGTCAGAAGGCCTTGAGACATGTTACTGAGAAGACAACAATCTCATAATCAGGAATATTATTATAATCCACTGGATGTAAAGATGCCTGCTTCAAAATTTCAGTACAATTACAGGAACAATACAAACCACTATGTCGGTTTGTAACTCTGAGCCCCTTAGGGACTCTCTTCACTTTAGTACAATAACTAAAAAAAGTAACGTCCCATTGGATTCTTTTGATTTTTAACAGAGATGTCTACAAGTCTTTGAAGAGGCAATCTTTATTGAGTACAACTCTGTACATGTCCAGATGTAGTACAATATTATCCATGGAGTCATTAAAACCTAAAACAGGTCCTGAAAACATATGGTAGATGGTAGTATTTACCACAAAGAAACTGCTGCAAATACGGCAACAGTGCACTCAGACACATGCTTGCCTTAACCACAAACAATTAATTTTTGGATCTTTTCATTAAGAAGTTGCAGAAAAGGTTTACCACTAGGGGGTATCCCTCAGATGTTATTGAAAGGAATCTGTTAAGGCATTGCCCAGTAAAATTTTGAGAAATAAAAGTCACTAAAAGTCACTTTCTATGCCTTTGGTTTTCTCTTTGGACAGTGAGGCAATAAAGAAAGTGATAAAGAATAACTGGAGAATTTTGGAGATTTGTGGTAACATCATAAGGGCCAGAAACTGTTGAAGATGGGGGGGGGGGGGGTGAGAGGCACTTAGTGATCCAAAAAGGGTTGTTGTTCTTCTTCTTCTTTTGGCTTTTCCCAGTTAGGGGTTGCCACAGCAGAACTCCGGTCCACTAATGATTTGTGGTAGATTTTTACGGTGCCGAGGTGCCAGCCCGATGCCCAACCTTCAACGAAGGCACGCCCACTCACGCATGTCTTTCGAACACCACTCGACCGCGAGGAGGACATGCAGACTCCACACAGAAGGTGCTCCAGCTGAGAATCAAACGGGAGAACTTCTTGCTGTGAGGCAACAACGCTACCGCTGCACCACCATGGCTACTAGTGATCTAAAAAGGGTAATTTTTAAAAAACTATTTACTACCACAACATAGGTTCACTTAGAGGACATTTTAAGCTTATCCAATTTCCCTTTTGGTGCTTGAATTAACATTTCCTGATTTGTCTTACCTATTCCATGGCTGATAATTGCATATTAGTCGTAGTGAGAATAACTGTGATAAGACCACACATAATTAGAAAGGACGTATGTAAGGGATGCAGAATTTAGGAACTGCCTCTATCCATTAGTGGCATGAGGGGCAATGCTGGAGTACATTTTCTATTATCCATCCTTAGATCCAAGTTGTATTTGAATATGGACAGGGGTAAGCTTTGTTTTACTTGAATGGATAGTCTGTAACCCCCTGCCGCTCCAGCAGCAGCCCCCTCCCCAGCCACTCCAGTGTTCCATTACTTGGCTGTTTCTCCTCAGTTACCATAAACACTGTACAAATGTGTCAGTGTCCATACTGTTTTCTTATTTGCTTCTAAAATGATTACAGAGATTCAAAGAAAATAGCACAAACATTGAGCCATTTGCTAAACAATACAGTCTTTTAATGAAAACAGACTTGGCAAGAGCAGTAAACTTCTCTGCCCTTGAAACTCACATTCATTGAAAGTGCATGAAAACCCACATTCATTTTACATCTGGCCAATGAATGACTAAGCTTACCTCTGGGTTATTTGCAAACCATAGGCTCCTTACACATTCTTAGAGCCATGCATACATGTATACGTTATTTGATTCACTTTCCTGATTGCATTAAATTATATTCCTTGTATAATACAGCACCACTTATTAGAATGTGTTTTAAATATTCTTCTAGTAAGCAATAATAGAAAATGTATGACCCAATAATGACAAAACTACAAATTTTAGAAAATTTCAACCATAAAAAGCCACTCAGACTTCTGTCATTACAATCCACCAGTATCAGTAAATATGCAAAATCTCTGCAGAAGTAAAGTCATCTAAATAATTCCACATTAAAGGGATCTGTAACTAATAAAAAGGTTGCTGCTAACAAACAACTTTATATTTCATTGTTTCATCTACAAATAAAGTAGCTGTTGCCCTTGAAGAATAAATTGCCTATGTTACATTAAAAAAATGATAAGCTAACAATACTACAATAGGGAATGGATGGCAAACTGATAACAGGTTCATAGCTACTAGGTAACTCCTCCAGAGGAGGACATTCACAGGACAGCAGCATCCACTACCTTTAAAGTATAACACAGTACAGTATGAGCAATCCATCTGTATACTGTGGGAGTAGAACCCACAACCTTCTGCATCAAAAGCAAGTATACTACCTGTTGTGCTACTAACAATGCAAGCAGACTTGGCATAAGCAGCACTAAACTTTTCTTCCCCTGAAGCTGTCAGCTTTGATCAGTTCAGTGTCAATCAACCTACATTTGTCACATGCACATCAGAACACTCAAACTCCCTACATAAGGTGATCAAAGGTTAGGACTGAATTCCAGATCCATGATATGGGAGACAAAGATCTTAAACACTGGGTCACAACTAAGTGAAGTACTAAGAGGCGATTGATGCTACCGTACAGAGTTTCCGTTTTCTCTGTCGCAGGGAGGATATCAGACTATAGATCACAATAGTTTCCTTTTCCACTGTAACAGGGAAGATATCAGGCTACAGATCACACCAGCATTTTATATTACTATTCATCATTTTGTTTTCACTGCACTCCTTGAAATTTGCTAATAAAGTTGTAATTATAACCATTTTAATTTTTATAATAAATACAACCACATCATGATCACTTACAGGGGCTGTTCAGGAGTTATACAGTCTTCTAGAACATGTATGTGTGGCACATACAATTTTTATCCATTGTGGAATCCTCACAACCCACAGATTCACTATTTTTAATAGTAAGCACTTTTGTTACTGTTTCCACACACAACTAATACATTTCACTTGCATCTCCAAGAAAAATGAATTTCTCAATTAATATGATTTGAATTAATTTTTGAAATACACCTCAGCATAACCTTTCATTTAGAGACCATAATTTCAAAGTTACTGCATGCTGAGCTCATGTGCAGATTTTACAAAAAACAATATTCTCCAAAGTTCCAAACAAAAATGTCAGTGCTTCTGTAATAAAATAAAAAGAAATAATATAATACTGGTAACAGACGTTGAAAACACAAGGGCAGTGGAAAGAACTATCCATAAAAAGGGGTAATGTATGTAACATTATTGGAGCTGGGCACAAACATGGTTAAATCAGACTTTTTGACACGGGCAGGCATAAGCCTAAAAATTACTACACATTCATTATGCCTTGTTGTACAACAGTCCCATGAAGAAACACAAACAAAACAGAATTAATAGCAGTAATGAGGTACCCAAATAATAACAAAAAGAAAAAAAAAAGAAAACAGTTGGGTTGATGCATATGATGTCATGCCGTTATGGTATATCTACCCTTCCGAGTATGAAGTATACAGTAATGTAATGATATGTCTAGTCATCTTTTTAAAATTACTCCAAAATGTAAGTGCTACATTAGGAAATCAAAAACTAACAGTGTATAAAGTCCAAAGGAATCCTGTTTACCAAAATACATGAAGAGCTTCTTACCTGTATAAGGGAGCTGCAATTAGGCATAAAGAGTAAGATGGCAATTTGCATTTCAGAGACAGAAAATCCTTGATGTATGCAATACCAAGTTAGACTTGACCCTTTTTTCAACCCAGAAGCACTCTGTTGTCCAGGATGTATTTAAATGTCCCTTTCACCAACCTAAATGTACCACAGTGCAGATCAAGTTGCCCATTCTATACCTAAGGCCTGTACAAGTCACGCACTTGAAACATAATGCAAGCTAGCACCATAGCTGGGGCTTTTAGCAAAGGTGGGCACTAGACATGTGTCGCTCATCCCACTACAGATTCGATGGGAACAGCAGCAGGCGAAGGATGGTTCCACACTTTCATGCTTATAGCATTCATCAGAGAGAGAGAGAGGCACACACACACACACACACACACACACACACACACACACACACACACACACACACACACACACGAGGATCAGTAACACAATCTCCCCAGCAGCAACATGGATAAGCAACACAATCCCCCCAGCAGCAGCACGGATGAACAACACAATCCTCCAAGCAGCAGCACAGATCAGCAACATCTCCTTACCTGTGCCTGAATTCCTTAAGAGCAAGAGGTGTATGGGCAACAGGTAGGCAGGCTGAAACACTCTCCTGAAGAGCAAGAGCTGTACACACTTTCCACAAGAGCAGGTAATGGACGTTTAAAATTTTGTGTCTGTGTTTGGCATAGTGACGCACACATGGGTCCTGTGTTTGGCCAAGAATGAGTCCTCCATTTTTGTTTCTCTTCTTTGCTGCCACGAGAACAAGACAAGATAGTCTTGTAAAACTGTGTGTGGGGGGGGGGGTGCTCCCTCCCCCTCGCTCAATGGTCCAGTGCCCTTCGGTAACATTAAACAAGTAGCAGAATATACATCTCACTTTATTAATAAGAAAGGCAGTAACATTAAGTCACTATTTTAGAAAACAAACAATAGACACAAGATCAACAAAAGAGGATACTTGTAAATGCCAGCAGTGTGCTATGTGTAGATACATTTCTGAGGGTCCTTATTTTGAGGTTTTTGGGAGTCAAACGTCTTACTCAGTGCCCAGTTTCTTTACATGCAGCTCCCAGTATGTCGTTTACCTTGCAACATGTTCCTCTTGTGTGGTGTATTATGTAGATAAAACCAACAGAAATTTGAAGAGAAGAATGTATGAACATCAGTATGCTATTAAAATCAAGAACACAGATAATGCATTTGCTATGCATGTGTCTGAGTGCAAAACATTTAAGGAATTTTACTTCTGAGTGATAGATCAGGTAAATGCAGATATTATTGGTGACACAGAATTGGAGCTGGAATTCAGTCAACTAAAATGGTAGATAGAACTGTACTTATACATCACCCCTGGCCTCCTTTAGTCAAGGGTACAAGGTCTGATTCCTTCCACATCCACTCGCTTATTGTGTGAATACAAGCAAGTCAGTTAACCAGGTAGTACTCCTGGGTTGCCTTTAAAAGGGACATTTATGTCCAGTGGGCTTATGTGGTTATCACATGACTAATTTAGAAAAAAATGTTTTTATTTTTTAAGATAGGTAGGCGGCTCCTAAGACACTTTTCAGTCATAACTCATGTCCAAGCATAGGTGTAAAAATAGTATAAATAAAACAGCAATGTTTTCAGAAGAGTACATCCATAGACTAATACGTATAATCCAACACTAAAATCTGAACATTTTAGTGACAGAGTGCACATTTAAACCTAAAAAATGTTGTTTAGAATAAGTATTACTGGCAAAAAAGGTGGGGAAGCAAACAAAGGTTCAAAAAAATGTTTTTTTATTCTTATATAAAAAAAAAAAAACAAGAGAGAGACAGAGGACAGCCTGATGGTACAGAGGAAGAGTTGACTCTATGGCAATGGATTCGAGCTGGGGGGTCATCCAATGAAGGGGGGGCAGATTAGTCCGTCATTCTACCTCGGACAACACAAATAACTCAATTGTTTTTCTTCATGCTCTGCTGCTCTCCTTTATCAAACCGTATTAAAGGTGTGTTTAACTATGTTACTTTACTCATCATGAGGACCGTTTATTAAAATTAAACGTATCATATTATCCCTTCAATTACTGCACTAATACTTCCATTCTCAGGACTGTAGTTACAGATCTTTGTAACTTCCCTCAAGTGCACATACACACGGTGTGCACTGAATTTAAGGGAGGAAGAGACCTGCTCCCCTTGAACAGTGCAAAAGTCCATGCAAGTCCCGCCACCATGCAGCATAAACTATACCTCTTCTTCTCACTTTAGCTGTCCTTTCAAATATGCTTCCCTCTGGCTGTGGATTAACTTTTAGTGTGCAAAAGACATTCAACTGAAAGGGCATATTATACAAACAACCCTGTTTGAATGAAATAAAACTGCCTTTTAAATACAGTTCATGATTTTAAGAAATTAAACTACATTGAACATTTAACACAGATGACTCGCAGGCAGATAAAAGCTTTAAAACAAAGCTGTTATTGAGTCATGCCTATAAAGAGTATTTCCCCTCTCCTGAAAGGCTTATGCAATGGTAGGACAGAGAGAGAGAGAAAAAGTACAATTTATTCATTCATTCATTTTTGTCTACAATACTATAGTTTCTTGTTGTGGAGGGAGGGCCGCTGGCATAGCTATTGAAGTGACAGTTTTCATGGCCAATAACACTTTAGTCAGTACCTATGTTTCTCAGGATTTTGTTAGAAGAATATTCTAGTAGCTTGCCCAGTCCATAGTATGACAGTACTAAACTGAAGTTTAGCTCCACATTCTTAACAATCTATTCCATGGCTGTTAAACTTTTCCTGACATCTTAAAGAGAAGAGATGTGACCAGCAGGTGTCAGATTTTTGACATATTTTGCAATTTACACCAGTGTTTTTCTCCTCTTAACTCAAGGTTCTAATCACCTTAGCTGTGCATCAGATTACAGATCTGTCTTCAAAAGGCACACCATAAATCGCAGACTATTACAGCCACCCTGACCACATACACAGGCTGCATTCAATTCCTTCTTTCATAGCAGACTAGAGTAAAGCCCAGTTTGGTCCTGTTTCTCTCTCCAGGACTTTTGCAAGTTTTCTTCTTAACAAGGGTTTTCTCTGAGAGTTTGGCAAGGGAAAGGCATATGCCTTCTGGCCTAATGTGTTACCTTCTTTTAATCCACTCCGGGTTGCTATCCACTACGATAAGCAAGAAGCTGTATACTATGTGATTGCATATTGCGTGATGACATATATACAAAATATATCTATTTGTTTTACTTCGATTTGTTACAGGCTATTTCTTACATGCCCATTTTTCTATTGTAAAATCAGCTCGCTTTCAGGTGGTTATTTCTATAAAATTTTCTGACTGCATACAATTGATTATTAGTTTCACATGTGACTCAGCAAATCTTTCACAAAGCTAAGATTATGTATAGCCGTATTTTGCTAATTCATTGGGAGCATTCGTTATATATGTTATCTTTTCAGATCTAACCACTTATTACACCATTAGTATCGCTGCACTTTGAACAAAAGAGTCAAAAGCCGGTACCACCTTCTGCTGTGTAAACAGAGATTATCTAACGGGTTAGCAACAGGTTTAGCTGAGAAATCATACACTCTGTGCTACACAGGGCCCCACACAATACACTGGCAAGCAAACATACTGTGGTTAATACACATGGTTTTACACAAGGCTCTGGCACACAAACCTGCTCAGGTTACTGATATTTGTATGCACAATTGATTGTTGCTCAATCCTGTAAGGTACAGGAGTTTCCTGATAAGAAATTTCACTTTGTTTTTCTATACTTTTAAGTATGTTCTGCATAAAAAGCCTTCTGGCTAAATGTCTCATCTTGCATATGTACCTTCAGATTCAAGCAATATATAGAAGTACCTTGTGTTAGTGGTCAGCAACTCTTAGTAAAACCCCTTTAGGGTTTGGGAAGGCTAACACTTGTTTCGTCTGATCTCTGTCAGCCTGCCAGAGTTCTTATTTTCCAGACTGCACTATAATGATGCCAATTTTATCTAACTTTTTACTTCCATCTCTTCTCCAGCCAACTTTGATATTTGCACAAAACTTCTGCTTCATCTAAATGTCCATATTAATAAAACCCTTTACATTTTGTATTCACCCTTTCATGTGCCCACTGGCTGAGTGACTACTTTAATACAAGATGTCAGTAGATCAGACTTGAAGAATATGTAGGTGCACTACCATGTTATTTGTTTCTTTATGCTGCCTGTGTATGTTGGCTAGCTAAGGTTCTCCAGGCACATGCACATTGCACCCTGAGTATAACAATGTTCTGGTTATCTGTCAGGCTTTCCAGTGCTGGTTTTAGTGCTGTAACTTCCCACAGGGAATGCTGAGATGAAGTCCAACTCTGCCCTCCACAAAGCAGTACAATATAAAAAGTAGAAAATGTCTTTGTCTCTCTTAAGATCTTAACCACAACCATTGCAGTACTGAAGGGCAATGATATTAATTACTTTATCTGTCAACCAGGGTAGCCTGCACAGTTCAAACTCTTAATTTCCATACTAATCAAAAATGCATTTTATGCTGTTTTGCAACTATGCATCAGAATGGAAGGACTTAACTAAATAATTATGTCCACCCCAAATGGAACTGTAAAACAAAACACTCAATGCACCTTTGTGCAGAATTAGTGAACTTAAAATTACATCAAGCATGTTACACATTGATCACTTTTCTGATTTAGTAGCTATGTTATCGAAGGGTCTGTTGTTGCTATTGTTACTCTGGCAGTCTGACAGCTTCAAAACTTGTTAATTTCAGTCTTGTTCACATTGTTGGGAGACACTGGGTTACTTAACTACATGTAAAAAATGGGATAACAGGTCTTGGTTGTCTTTGCAATGCTATTAAAACCATGCTAAAACTAAATAAGTAAGGCCTCCTGTGTCCTTATTCTGAATGCACTATAATGTAAGGGGAATGTAGCAGGTACGGCACAAGAAACACACTTATGATGATTTCAAACGTCAACTGCATAGTATACAGAATTAGTTAAAACTGCTTGCGTGGTGTTGTGCAGAGTGCTAGAAACACTTTTGCTGTGTCATTTGTAGCATACTCTGAAGGAATAGGTATTTATAGTTACTTCTGTCAGAAGGTCTTGAGACTTGTTATTGAGAAGACTACAATCTCATAATCAGAAATGCTATTATAATCCACTGGATGTAAAGATGCTAACTTCAAAATTTCAGTACAATTACAGGAACAATACAAACCACTAGGTCTGTTTGTACTTCTGAGCCCCTTAGGGACTCTCTTCACTTTAATACAATAACTAAAAATAATAATGTCCCCTTGAATTCTTTTGATTTTTAACAGAGATGCCTACAAATCTTTGAAGAAACAATCTTTATTGAGTATAATTCTGTGAATGTCCGGAGGTAGTACAATATTATCCATAGAGTCGTTAAAACGCAAAACAGGTCCCAAAAACATATGCTGGATGGTAGTATGTACCACAAAGAAGATCCTGCAAATACGGCAACGGTGCACTCAGACATATGCTTGCCTTAACCTCAAACAATGATTTTTTGGATCTTTTCATTAAGAAGTTGCACAAAGGTTTACCACTAGGGGGTATCCCTCAGACGTTGTTGAAATGTTAGTGCATCAGGAATCTGTTAAGGCATTATCCAGTGAAATTTTGAGAAATTAAAATCACTAAAAGTCACTTTCTATGCTTGGTTTTCTCTTTGGTCACTGAGACAATAAAGTGATAAAGAATAACTGGAGAATTTTGGAGGTTAGTGGTAACATCATAGGTGCCAGAAGCTGTTGAAGAAATGGGGTGGAGGTGAGAGGGGCACTTAGTGATCTAAAAAGGGTATTTTTTTAAAAACTGTTTACTACCACAACATAGGCTCACATAGAGGACATTTTAAGCTTATCCAGTTTCCCTTCCCTTTCGGTGCTTGAATTAACATTTCCTGATTCGTCTTACTTATCCCATGGCTAATAATTCTACATTAGCAGTAGTGAGAATAACTGTGATCATACCATACATAATTTGTGCGGACCTATATAAGGGGTGCAGCATTTAGGAACTGCCTCTATCCATTAGTGGCACAAGGGGCAATCCTGGAGTACATTTTCCATTATCCATTCTTAGATACAAGTTACATTTGAATATGGACAGGGATAAGCTTTGTTTTACTTGAATGGATAGTCTGTAACTCCCTGCCGCTCCAAAAGCAGCCCCCTCCCCAGCCACTCAAGTGTTCCATTACTTGGCTGTTTCTCCTCAGTTACCATAAACACTGTACAAACCTGTCAGCGTCCATACTGTTTTCTTATTTGCTTCTACAATGATTACAGAGATTGAAATAAAACAGCACAAACACTGAGTCATTTGCTAAACAATGCAGTCTTGCAATGAAACAGACTTAGTATGAGTAGTAAACTTCTCTGCTCTTGAAACTCACACTCATTGAAAGGGCATGTAAACCCACATTCATTTTGCATCTGGCCAGTGGAGAACTAAGCTTACCTCTGGGCTGTTTTCAAACCATAGGCTCCTTATACATTTTTAGGGCCATGCATACATGTATATGTTATTTGATTAACTTTCCTGATTGTATTAAATTATATTCCTTGTATAATACAGCACCACTTGTTAGAATGTGTTTTAAATTTGTAGTTTTGAACAGTCTTCTAGTGAGCAATGAAACACAATGTATGAACCAATAATGACAAAACTATCAATTTCAGAAAATTTCAACCATAAAAGGCCACTCAAACTTCTGTCATTACAATCCACCAATATCAGCAAATATGCAAAATCTCTGCAGAAGTATACTCATCTAAATAATTCCACATTAAAGGGATCTGTAACTAATGAACAGGTTGCTGCTAGCAAACAACTTTATATTTCATTGTTTCATCTACAAATAAAGTGGCTGTTGGCCTTAAAGGATAAATTTCCTATGTTACATTAAAAAAATGATACTCTAACAATATTGCAGTAGGGAATGGATGGCAAACTGATAACAGGTTCATAGCTACTAGGTAATTCCTCCAGAGGAGGACATTTACAGGACTGCAGCATCCACTCCCTTTAAAGTACAACACAGTACAGTATCAGCGATCCATCTGTATACTGTGGGAGTAGAACCCACAACCTTCTGCATCAAAAGCAAGTATACTACCAGTTGTGCTACTAACAATGCAAGGAGGATTGGCATAAGCAGCACTAAACTTCTCTTCCTCTGAAGCTGTCAGCTTTGATCAGTTCAGTGTCAATCAACCTACATTTCTCCCATGCACATGAGAACAGTTAAACTCCCCACATAAGGTGATCAAAGGTCAGGATTGAATCCCAGATCCATGATATGGAAGACAAAGATCTTAAACACTGGGTCACAATTAAGAGAAGTACTAAGAGGCGATTGATGCTACCGTACAGAGTTTCCGTTTCCTCTGCAACAGGGAGGATATCAGGCTACAGATCACACCAGCATTTTATATTACTAGTCATCATTTTGTTTTTCACTGCACTCCTTGAAATTTGCTAATAAAGTTGTAACTATAACCATTTTATTTTTTATAATAAATACAACCACATCATGATCACTTACAGGGGCTGTTCAGGGGTTATACAGTCTTCTAGAACATGTATGTGTGGCACATAAAATTTTTATCCACTGTGGAATCCTCACAACCCACAGATTCACTATTTTCAACAGTAAGCACTTTTGTTACTGTTTCCACACACAACTAATACATTTCACTTGCATCTCCAAGAAAAATAAATTTCTCAATTAATTTGATTTGAATTACTATTTCAAATACACCTCAGGATAACCTTTCATTTAGAGACCATCATTTCAGAGTTACTGCATGCTGAGCTCATGTGCAGATTTTACAAGAACCAATATTCTCCAAAGTTCCAAAGAAAAATGTCAGTGCCTCTGTAATAAAATTAAAAAAAATACTATAATACTGGTAATAGACCACTGAAAACACAAGGGCAGTGGAAAGAAGTATCCATAAAAAAGGGGTAATATATGTAATATTATTGGAGCTGGGCACAAAACATTAGCATGGGCGGGCATAAGCCTAAAAATTACTACACATTCATTATGCCTTGTTCTACAAGTCAGTCCCATGAAGAAACACAAATAAAACAGAATTAATAGCAGTAATGAGGTACCCAAATAATAACAAAAAGAAAAAAAAAGAAAACAGTTGAGTTGATATATACGATGCTATGCTGTTGTTGTATATCTACCCTTCCCAGTATAAAGTATACGGTAATGTAATGAGATGTCTAGTCATCTTTTTAAAACTACACCAAAATGTAAGCACTCCATTAGGAGGCCAGTGTCATAAACTAACAGTGTATAAAGTCCAAAGGAATCCTGTTTACCAAAATAGATGAAGAGCTTCTTACCTGTATAAGGGAGCTGCAATTAGGCATAAAGAGTAAGATGGCAATTTGCATTTCAGAGACAGAAAATCCTTGATGGATGCAATGCCAAGTTAGCCCTGATCCTTATTTCAACCCATATGCACTCAGTAGTCCTGGATGTATTTAAATGTCCATTTCACCAACCTAAATGTACCACAGTGCAGATAAAGTTGCCCATTCTATACTTAAGGTCTGTACAAGTCACGCACTTGAAACATAATGTAGGTTGGCACCATAGCTGGGGCTTTTATCAAAGATGGGCACTGGGCATGTGTCACTCATCCCACTACAGGTAGAATGGGAACAGCAGCAGCCAAAGGGATGGTTCCACACCATCATGCTTGTAGCATTCATCAGAGACACACACACACGCACACACACACACACACACACACACACACACACACACACACACACACACACCCAAGGATCAGCAACACAATCCCCCCAGCAGCAACATGGATCAGCAACACAATCCCCCCAGCAGTAACACAGATGAGCAACACAATCCCCCCAGCAGCAGCACGGATCAGCAACAGAATCCCCCCAGCAGCAGCATGGATCAGCAACATCTCCTTACCTGTGTCTGAATTCCTTAAGAGCTAGAGCTGTACGGGCAACAAGTAGGCAGGCTAAAACACTCTCCTGAAGAGCAAGACCTGTACACACTTTCTGCAAGTGCAGGTAATGGAAGTTTAAAAATTTGCTCCTGTGTTTGAAGTAGCAACGCACGCATGGGTACTGTGTTTGGCACATGAATGGGTCCTCTGGTGTTGTTTCTTTTCTTTGCTACCATGAGGACAAGACAAGATAGTCTTGTAAAAGTGTGTGTAGGGTGCTCCCTCCCCCTCACACAATGGTTCCGGTGCCCTTCGGTAACGTTAAACAAACAGTAGGGGATATATCTCACTTTAATAATAAGAAAGGCAGTAACATTAAGTCACTATTTTAGAAAACAAAGAATAGACACAAGATCAACAAAAGAGGTACTTGTAAATGCCAGCAGTGTGCTATGTGCAGGTACATTTCCAAGGGTCCTTATTTTGAGGTTTTTGGAAGTCAAAAGTCTTACTCAGTGCCTGGTTTCTTTACATGCAGCTCCCAGTATGTCATTTATCTTGCAAAATGTTCCTCTTGTGAGGCATTTTATGTAGGTAAAACCAATAGATAATTAAAGAGAAGAATCTATGAACATCAGTATGCTATTAAAATCAAGAACACAGATAATGCACTTGCTATGCATGCATCTGAGTGCAAAACATTTAAGAAATTTTACTTCTGAATGATAGCTCAGGTAAATGCAGATTTTAATGGTGACACAGAAGAGGAGCTGGAATTCAGACAATTTAAATGGCAGATAGGATGGTACGCATACATCACCCCT
This sequence comes from Protopterus annectens, assembly GCF_019279795.1. Taxonomy (NCBI): domain Eukaryota; kingdom Metazoa; phylum Chordata; order Ceratodontiformes; family Protopteridae; genus Protopterus; species Protopterus annectens. The sequence continues at coordinate 228,805,270 of NC_056748.1, forward strand.
GGCCTCTTTAGTCAAGGGTACAAGGTCTGATTCTTCTACATCCAATGGCTTATTGTGTGAATACAAGCAAGTCAGTTAACCAGGTAGTGCTCCTGGGTTGCCTCTGAAAAGGGATATTTATGTCCAGTGGTCTTATGTGGTTATCACATGACTAATTTAGACATTTTTTTTTATTTGTTGAGCTAGGTAGAATGCTCCTAAGACACTTTTCAGTCACGACTCATGTCCAAGCATAGGTCTAAAAATACTATAAATATAATAGTAAAGTTTTCAGAATAGAACATCCATAAACTGATACATAATCCAACACTAAAATCTGAACATTTTAGTGACAGAGCACACATTTAAACTGAAAAAATGTTGCACAGAATAAAAGTATTATTGGCAAAAAAGTGGAGGAAGTAAACAAAGGTTCAAAAAAATGTAATGTATGTTTATATTAAAAAAGAGAGAGAAAGAGACAGACAGAGGACAGTCTGATGGTACAGAGGAAGAGTCGACTCTGTGGCACTAGATTAGTGCTGGAGGGTCATCCAATGCAGGGGGGAGGGGTTAATCCATCACTGTACATCAGAAAACACAAATAACTCATTTCTTTTTCCTCAAGCTCTGCTGCTCTCCTTTATCAAACCGTATTAAAGGTGTGTTTACCTACGTTACTTTACTCATCATGAGGACCATTTATTAAAATTAAACGTATCATATTATCCCTTCAATTACTGCACTAATACTTCCATTCTCAGGACTGTAGTTACAGATCTTTGTAACTTCACTAAAGTGTGCACATACACACGGTGTGCACTGAATTTAAGGGAGGAAGAGACCTGCCCCCCACCCCCCCAGAACAGCACAGAAGTCCATGCAAGTCCCGCCACCAAGCAGCATAAACTATAACTCTTCTTCTCACTTCAGCTGTCCCTTCAAATATGCTTCACTTTGGCTGCGGATTAACTTTTAATGTGTAAAAGACATTCAACTGAAAGGTCATATACAAACACCCTGTTCGAATGAAATAAAACTGCCTTTTAATTACAGTTCATGATTTTAAGAAATTAAACTACATTGAGCATTCCACATAGATGATTGACATGCAGATGAAAGCTTTAAAAAACACATGACCATGAACAGTATTTCCCCGCCCCTGAAAGTCTTGTGCCCCGGTAGGACAGAGAGAGAGAAAGAACAATTTTTTCATTCATTCATTTTTGTCTACAATACTGTTTTTTCTTGTTGTGGAGGGAGGCCGCTGGCATAGCTACTGAAGTGACAGTTTTCATGGCCAATAACACATCAGTCACTACCTATGTTTCTCAGGATTTTGTTAGTTAGAAGAATATCCTAGTAGCTTGCCCAGTCCATAGTATGACAGTGTTAAACTAAAGTTTGGTTCCACATTCTTAACAATCTATTCCATGGCTGTTAACCTTCTTCTGACGTCTTAAAGAAAAGAAACGTGACCAGCAGGTGTCAGATTTTTGACACATTGTGCAATTTACACCAGTGTTTTTCTCCTCTTAACTCAAGGTTCTAATCACCTTAGCTGTGCATCAGATTACAGATCTGTCTTCAGAAGGCACACCATAAATCGCAGACCATTACAGCCACCCTGACCACATACACAGGCTGCATTCATTTCCTTCTTTCATAGCAGACTAGAGTAAAGCCTGGTTTGGTCCTGCTTCTCTCTCCAGGACTTTTGCAAGTTTTCTTCTTAACAAGGGTTTTCTCAAAGAGTTTGGCAAGGGAAAGGCATATGCCTTCTGTCCTACTGTGTTACCTCCTTTTAATCCACTCCAGTTTGCTTTCCACTACGATAAGCAAGAAGCTGTATGCTGTGTGATTGCATAATGTGTGATGAGATATATACAAAAGATATCTGTTATATTTGTTTTACCTGTCTGATTTGTTACAGGCATAAGTCTTACATATCTATTTTTCAGTTGTAAAATCAGCTCACATAAAGGAGGTTATTTCTATACAATTTTCTGTCTGCACACAATTAGTAGTTTTACATGTGACTCAACAAATCTTTCACAAAGCTAAGATTATGTATAGCCATCTTTTGCTAATTCATTGTGAGCATTCATTATATTTGTTATCTTTTCTGTTCTAACCACATATTACACAATTAGTATCACTGCACTTTGAACAAAAGAGAGACAGAAAGCCGGTACCACCTTCTGCTGTGTAAACAGAGATAATCTAACGGGTTAGCAACAGGTTTAGCTGAGAAATCATACCCTTGCTCAATAGTTCCAGCACCCTTGAGTAACATTAAACAAGTAATAAGGGATGCATCTCACTTTAGTAATAAGAAAGGCAGTAACATTAAGTCAGTGTTTTAGAAAACAAAGAATAGACACAAGATCAACAAAAGAGGTACTTGTAAATGCCAGCAGTGTGCTATGTGCAGGTATGTTTCTAAGGGTCCTTATTTTGAGGTTTTTGGGAGTCAAAAGTCTTACTCAATGCCTAGTTTCTTTACATGCAGCTCCCACCATGTCATTTACCTTGCAACATGTTCCTCTTGTGAGGTCTTTTACGTAGGTAAAACCAATAGATAACTAAAGAGAAGAATCTATGAAGATCAGTATGCTATTAAAATCAAAAACACAGATAATGCATTTGCTATGCATGTGTCTGAGTACAAAACTTTTAAGAAATTTTACTTCTGAGTGATAGATCAGGTAAATGCAGATTTTAATGGTGACACAGAAGAAGAGCTGGAATTCAGACAATTAAAATGGCAGATAGAATTGTAAGCATACATCACCCCTGGCCTCCTTTAGTCAAGGGTGCAAGGTCTGATTCCTTCTACATCCACTCGCTAGCTCAGTATGTAATTTTAAATGCAGGACTTTGCTTCATTACTTGTTTTCAATTAAGTTAGGGGTTTTGGTTATAAAAGCCTAGCTGCTCTAAATGCAATGGTTCTGATGATGTATTTTACTTATAAGACGAAAGCGCTAAACCTGTTTGACATTTTATAACAGCAGTTTGTTTTTAAACTTTTTTAAGCTGTAAGACAATAAATGCTTTGTGGATAGAAGTTCTGGTCCCTTGGAGCACCTGGTTTATTTTACTTCTGAGAAATAGATCAGGTAAATGCAGATTTTAATCGTGACACAAAAGGGGAGCTAGAATTCAAATAATTAAAATGGCAGATAGAATTGTATGCATACATCGTCCCTGGCCTTAACAGTTGTGACAATTATGAAGTGGTGTCAAATAGAATACAATATTATGATAAATGCAAGTGAGAGATTTTATTGTTTATCCAGTGTGTTTTTAAAGTCTTTTGTATTTCAGTATTCCTTTAAGAATTTACACGACTAATTAATTCTAAGTTTTGATTTGATGTTTGGTAGGATTTAATGGTTTTATTGACCAAATGTATTTATTCAGAAGAACTGTATTGGTCGATAGCGCTCAATCATTATAAGGTTTATTTTTATTTCTTCCTCATCTTTTCAGTGGTGTTTTTTACCAGTGTTTTTATTTTCACCATCTGTTATCAGGACATTCAGTTGCTGTTTTTACAAGTTTCAGAATATGACATTCATAGTAATGAGTTCAGTATAGTACATTTCAGTCAGATTTCAGAATATAACATTCATACTCAGTTATACATTTCTAAAAGCATTACTTCACATTATTCAGTTATTAGTTTTAAGGGTAATGTGACAGAATTACTTGTAAAGGCTTATTAAGATAAGTTATCTAAAAATGAGTAGTGATGGTTATTTAATATTCTCAAAGCATAACAGGTCAGGCTTAATTTGTTAATTAGAATGCAGTGCACCTTACATAATTATTGTACATTAGACAGAAAGTTAAAAAGACACTGACATGGTATGCAAAGGTATAGATCTGAAATACAGAAAGCATAGGTTTTAGTACAACACTTCTGTTATTACAGCACATGGATATTTACAGCACATTTAAGACACAAATTTAAAATGCAGGCATCTATTACAGCACACAGAAATTTGAAAGGTAAATACAAATAGACAGAATTATTAGTAACAAATCCAGCTGAAATTTTACATACAAAGGTTAATACGGTATATGGCAATTATACTTCAAGATACGTATATCATAGGTGTAAAAAAACGGAGTTTACCAGTTATAACAGGTTAAAGAATTGCCTAGTTATAATTAAATCATAGACTTCAATCCATACAGAACCATGACTGCTAAAGTGACACCTAGTGGTTAATATTAAAACTGCAAATTTATTTATCAGAGAAAGAAAACTTGTTCTAGTGATTGATTTATTTGTTTATTTATTTCCATTTGTTTACCAGGAAAGTCTGACTGAACCTAAAATACCCCGTTTTCAGTGAAGGCCCAGGGAGAAAAGGTCCATAGAGTACAATGTTGTAACAATTGCGATAGTGATCATTAAAGTATCCTTTGCAGACCATATTAATAGAGTTATAAAGTAATTACAGAATTAAATCCCATTTCAGTAATCGAAGAGACAAGTGTTACGGAATAAATCCTACATAAATACAGTTAGTAAAATAAACCTTGCATAGGACTGAAAATCTAAGTTTAGGACTGTGTGTTCATTTTATATTTCATAGTTTAAAGTAACTACAGAACTAAGATGCTTGTATCTTCAAGATAAGCTGTTGTTAGATCACATGATCATAGGATCATAGGAAGAGTCCAGACTGCATTTGAAGAGGGCCAGTGAGGTGCTCTGTTTGACATGAAGTGGGAGTCTGAAAGGTGTAGTAACCTCTGGGAGACAAATCTGTCCCTCCAGCAGGTTATATTAAAGTCACTTATGGAGATGCAGCATTTCCAATAAAGCAGGGTCAGAGATGCAAGATCAGGTGTCATTTAAGTGCATAAAATATAGCATTCTTTTTGCATAAGTCTAGAAATGCAGCCATATTAAAGCAAGCTTCGCAGTTTGCATACAGTTTTAGTAAATGCACTTTCAATCAGTAAAACTAACCTTCAGTCAAGAATACCGATAAGAACAGAATGTGCTGTACATTTGAGTACAAACACATCTTGTTTGTATGCTACAAGGCTTGGGAACCAAGGCTAAGGAGGCATGTAGAACTTTAGAGGGTTTTGGTGTTGTTAGGAAATACTTCAGATACAGTTAAAGTTAGTTTGTTTCTGGACTGATATGCAGATA